>NC_090271.1:220222545-220522545 GCF_040414725.1 Anabrus simplex
TAAAGCATCCATGCCTTTGTCACACGCTTTCTCAATTACGAGCAACAGTTTTCCATCACTCCCTGTAACTGCATCCAATTAGTGTATCACATTTCATAACGTAGCTCAGCGGAAGAATAAATTGTGTATTTGATCATGAACACTGAGCTCGATAGCTGCAGTCGCTTAAGTGCGGCCAATATCCAATATTCGGGAGATAGTGGGTTCGAACCCCACTCTCGGCAGCCATGAAGATGGTTTTCCGTGGTTTCCCATTTTCACACCAGGAAAATTCTGGGGCTGTACCTTAATTAAGGCCACGGTCGCTTCCTTCCCACTCCTAGCCCTTCCCTTTCCCTGTCCCACCGTCGCCATAAGACCTATTTGTGTCTGTGCGACGTAAAGCAAGTAGCAAAAAAAAAAAAAAAAATCATGAACACGTACTCTATACGAGGACTGGAAGAAAATCAGTGGCAGCATGTGCTACATGAGCGTTAGAAGGTTGGTTATATCGATAAATAATTTTAAAATTATAATTCGATATCTCGCGCCATTGTCATTGTATCAGCTGCTGAAGTTAACCAATCAGATCGCTTCGCGGGCGAATTCAAATGTGCTTTGCGAGGCGATGTTGCTAAATCAGCACGTGGCTTAAGACCGGCTAATTTCAGCAGCTCACAACGGCGCAAGATGTCGATTTTTTTTTTCAAATTGTGTATCAGTATGACCAACCCTCTAACGCACATATACCCGGTTCACGTAGTTTCTGACCACCCTGTATACGAAACCATTTATTGCCGAACCACTACGCCTCTACAGGCCTTTAATGTATCTTCTGCAATGGAACATCCTGCCGCTTACAGTATGGCGGTGGTTAGGCGCGCGTAGCTGTGAGCTCGCATCCGGGAGATAGTGGGTTCGAACCCCACTGTCGGCAGCCCTGAAAATGGTTTTCCGTGGTTTCCCATTTTCACTCCAGGCAAATGCTGGGGCTGTACCTTAATTAAGGCCACAGCCACTTCCTTTCCATTCCTAGGCCTTTCCTGTCCCATCGTCGCCATAAGACCTATCTGTGTCGGTGCGACGTAAAGCAGATAGCAAGAAGAAAGTATGGCGTTTCATGTATGGAAACGCTTCCCTAGGAGTGGTTCTTTTAGTTTGGGAAACACATTGATATCACAGCGACTAATGTCTGGCGAATAGGGTAGATGCTCCAGGACCTCCCATCTTCACTGTGCTAACAATACAGGAGCAGCAGGCATTGTCGAGGGCAGATGCGTTTGGAAATGGGACAGTATCCTTGGCAGTGCAGGACGAAGATGATGATCAAGGAATCTCGAACTGTATTCATGCTCGTTGTTCCAACTTCGAAAACATCACGTGAGGGTGGTCCGGTTTGACACCACAAATTGACGGTTTCACACTCGTTCATCTGCAGGACCTGCTGCGTTATGAAGCTCCACATCTCTCTACATGTGCTGCCAACAGCAGCGTCCTCAACTGTTCCTACGTAAGGTAACGACAGTGTAGCCACTACTTTCTTTCCAGCCCTCGTAGATTGGAGGGAGGAAGGAGCAGGGCCTTGTACCTAATTTGAACCACACATAGCAATATACTGTATACACAAAGAACATTTTCCGAACAGTCCATGAAAACCCTTGGACAAATGGTAGGTAAAGGCTTCCTCAATAATACGATGTAGTAACCTCGTTACTACTAAAAAAGTGGTCATCTCCGTACAGGCCATGAAGGCCCTAGTAGGGATGGAAGGTAAAGGATTCCACAATCAATAAATAACTTCTGTACTTAGAGACGTAGAGGGGTCAGTCATAGGCATCTCTGGAAGTGGAAATCTCGTTTCTTAATTTTTTTTCGATTTCCTGCCTAGGAATTGAACCCTCATCATTTCAAGTTAACTAATCAAGCCTTCACTATCTCGGCGACTCTTAAAAACCGGGCGAGTTGGCTCTGCGGTTAGAGGCGCGCAGCCGAGAGCTAGAATCCAGGAGATAGTTGGTTCGAGCCCCACTGTCGGCAGCCCTGAAGATGGTTTTCCGTGGTTTCCCATTTTCACACCAGGCAAATGCTGGGGCTGTACCTTAATGAAGGCCACGGCCGCTTCCTTTCAACTCCTGGGCCTTTCCTGTCCCATCGTCGCCATAAGAACTGTGTCGGTGTGACGTTAAGCCAATTGTAAAAAAACATGCCAACTGAACAGACGTAAAATAATAATTATTATTATTATCATTATTATTATGATTATTATAAGCATTTTGTCAGCCTCGTAAGGACAACTGACGAGCTATCTAATCCGAAAAGATAACGGTTCTACTCAAGTAAACTAACAATAACGGTGGTGAAATTCGTCGTACTGACTAAGTGATTCCCAGCCAGGTGTAAGTAGACAAATCATCAGTAATCAGTTTGGGCTGAAGTATCATGAAGAGTGTTTGGTGTACAGAGAAGCACCGATAAATTCTGTTTACGTGAAATAGGCGGTTCCTAGGATAGCAAAATGGCCATCGAGCAGGTCGGCTCTGAAGATCGAGTGGCGTAGCTGTAAAGTTGCATTCGTGAGACGATGGGTACGAATCCCAACGTTCCACCGTTGGCAGCCCTACATGGTATTAAGCGGTTTCCTTTTCTCACCCCAGGCAAATCCTGGGGATGTGCTTAACTTCCTAATCCTAGGCCTTTCCCATCCTTTCGTCGCCGAAACTTTCGATGTGTTGGAGCAGCGTTAAACCATTACAAAGAAAAGAAAGAAAAACAAACAAGAGGAAAATGGCCCCATCCGAGTAGGAATTTCTACAAAACCTTACCTCATTTATTGCTGCTTCCGAGCAAGCAAGCAAGCAAAGTCAAAGTTGTGGTATTGCTGATTCAAGTGAGGGCCCTAATTGCCATGACTTGTCTATGTGTATATTTGTAGCAAATGAGATACAACTGGGAAGTGACAGTAGCTTTTCTCTGTTAGGTACATTCCGGCATGTGCCTGCAGTTGAGGATAAAGTATGAAATCCACGTCTACGATGGGGAAATAACCCACTTTTCTTACCGACTGCCAATCCCGTGGTGTAGGGGTAGCCTGTCTGCCAAGCCAGAGGTCCGACAGTGGGCTGGAACAGGGATAGCTCAGAATCGTTGAGACCAACTGAGGAGCTATTGATATGAGAGGCAGTAGACCTGATCGTGAAAGCTAAGTAATACGGCTGAAGACGTCCTGACGCTGTCGACATGACACTCTGCACGTTAACTGGTGGTTTTGACAGGCCAGTTGCATCACGGAGTCTTTTCTCCGTTCACGAATGCGGTACTTCAAACAGTAATTAACCTTCTTCACTGTGTTTCGCGCACCCTGGTGGGTTGCGGGGTACGCAATGTGTAGCATATAGGCTTGGGTGCAGTTTTATGACCGGATGCTCTTCCTAACGCCAAGGCTATATGGAGGGATGTTTTCAATTATATATGTTTATATGGTGGTTGATAGTTTGGTGCTTTGCGTATAGTGAAGAAGTATGAATTAAGAAGAACACAAACACTGTCCTCGTGCCAGAGGAAATACTGGATGCGCCTAATCTCTCCGGTCCGGAGAGAAATCGAACCTAGGTCCCTCTGAACCGAAGCCATTATATCGTCCGTCCAACCAAGGAGCCAAAGAGTATATTAGCTATGAAATATACACTATGAAATTGAATAATTCAGGTTCTGTACTGCAGTTTAGGGTGACACTTTAGTGTATGTTGAAGTTCCTATACGCCGGGCTGAGCAGCTCAGACGATAGAACTGCGGTCTTCTGATCTCAAATTAGTGGGGTCGATCTGGGCGGGACAAAATTCTGCCACTTCAGTGTCACTGAAAACCATAAAGGTAGTTAGTGAGATGTATAACCAATGACGCTATATGATTAGTTCCTTCATTTTGCTATCGGTCTGTACTTACAGAGGCGTACGCTTTCAACGACGATAGAATAGGGAAGGTGTAGTAGGATTAGAAAGGAGAAGATAGCAGTGCCTTAATTAAGGTAAGCTCGGCATTCATTTGATGCGAAATGAGAAACCACGAAAATCCACCTTTAGTGCCGGCGATCTCGTGGGTTTCAAGCCCACCACTTCCCAAATCCACGCTGTCAGGTTCAGAAATCGCACTGCCTAGCCAACTAATTCAGTAGCTTAAGGGGACACGGTATGTCTTACGCTCACAATGTTAAACTATGAAACATAAGGAGCATTATCTCAAAATCAACGAAAGTTAGATGTTTCAATATTTTGTGGATTACACGTGCATATCTTAGCTTGAAGCTGAAATGATTTATTTTAAAAAAAATGCTATTTCGTTCCGTATATTTACATTTTTAGTATGATTTTCTCAGGTTTTTGTCTCATAAAAACTCTAATATCTGACTTTTTAATATATATATACATGTGTGTGTGTGTGTTCATGGCGTCGACCTCTGCAGATCTTTTGCTACTACTTTCACCATTTGATATGAACCTGCGCAAAAGTGGAATTACGGAAGTATAGAGTGTTGAATGTGAGGAAAGGAACGTTAAGGACGACACAAACACCCAGTCCCCAGGCCAGGGATATTAATCATTTACAATTAAAAAACCCTGACCCGGCCGGGAATCAAACCCGAAGCCTAATATCTGACATAATCGAAATATGATTTCAGCTTATTTATGACAACTTTAAGGAAATTAGGGAAGTTTACCCGGGCTGAGTGGCTCAGGCGGTTGAGGCGGTGGCCATCTGACCCCAACTTGGCAGGTTCGATCCTGGCTCAGTCCGGTGGTACTTGAAGGTGCTCAAGGTACGTAAGCCTCGTGTCGGGAGATTTACTGGCAAGTAAAAGAACTCCTGCGGGACTAAATTCCGGCACCTCGGCGTCTCCAAAAACCGTAAAAGTAGTTGGTGGACGTAAAGCTAATAACATTATTATTAAGGAAGTTTCAAGTCTCTGAATTTAAAAAAAGAGGCTGAGAAAATGTTCCTTATAAAACAAATTTCGACCGGGCGAGTTGGCCGTGCGCGTAGAGGCGCGCGGCTGTGAGCTTGCATCCGGAAGATAGTTGGTTCGAATCCCACTATCGGCAGCCCTGAAAATGGCTTTCCGTGGTTTCCCATTTTCACAACAGGCAAATGCTGGGGATGTACCTTAATTAAGGCCACAGCCGCTTCCTTCCAACTCCTAGGCCTTTCCTATCCCATCGTCGCCATAAGACCTATCTGTATCGGTGCGATGTAAAGCCCCTAGCAAAAAAAAAAAAAAAATACGTATAAGAAATGGTTATTACCTTCACTACTTTAATGCAAGAAACATATGTATTAATTTAAAAAATAATTTAAAATACTTCCAGTTGCGATATTAACGTAATATATGCACCATTTAAAACAATAACTGTAAAGGATTCAAAATTCTTTTATGCATTTCAGTGTTCTATTTCCCTTTAAATTTCTTTAGGAGGTGTTCAACGACTTTGTACCCCAGACTGTACACAGCGAAGACGATTTTTTTGTTCACAAGCTTACCTCGAGCTCAGTTTGTCGTCCGCTCCCCTTGACAACCTGATACTACCGCTCAAGCCACCGCGCATGGCAGGAGTAAGAATGTATTAAGTACAAGAGGCAGCTTAGAACGAGGATCAAAATTACTCAGGAAATTGATCCCAGATTGAAAATATGGCAAATTTACATTCTAGAGTTTCAACGAGCTCATATATAAGCTACTGAACAGATTCCTTCGAAATATGCTCTGGATTTACCTTTGCTCATCGTCTTTTTGACCGCGAGATATAACTAGGGTTCGCATTTGAATGACCTAATAACTTCGTAAATAAGCATATAATTATACCTGGAATTTACTTAGAAATACTGTTCAAAAATTATTCAGATATGTTTTTATTTGGACAGCAGACCAGCAACAAACTGACCATAGTCCAAATATTCTTTCTTTTTCATTTCTATTTTGATAACTTACTGTTCGTGGAACATGTTACTTTCAAATTTCATTTAACCACGGAAAAAACAAAATCACTTGGCATTATCGGTATAGAAATATGAGAAAAACTTGGAGAAGGGTGGAAACAATATTGTAAAACGTTCTTTGATTTAATTAAAAATACGGTATGTTTCTTAAATGAGAAAAATCGAAAAGCTGTTTGAATCCTCTGAATAAAGCTCCAAGAAGCTAACACAATGAGAGTAGATATGACAGTGTGGCAGATTCCTCTCTCTTATCTTTTCAATCCGATCTCCTGTACTGAATTGCTGTTGTCTCGCAATCCCGACGACGTTTATTTTGCATGGTCTATTGAACTATTGACCTTCCATCTTACCTACAGGAAATCTTCGGTCTGAACTCACACCTTTCCTGAATCTATTATCGTATAAAAAGGGGGCTGAAAATTACGTTGTTCTGATCCTTTAAAACAATCACCACCACCACCAAGACAAAGTTGAACTGGTATTAGAGAAATATCCGAGCCAGGCTGGGTTGCTCAGACGGCAGAGTATCTGAATTCAGGTAGTCAGGTTTAATCCCGGCTCAGTTCGGTGGTATTTGAAGCTGCTCAGCTACGTCTGCCTCCTGTGGGACAGAATTCCGTCACCTAGGCATCTCCAAAAATCGTTAAGATAGTTAACATGACATAAAACCATCATCATCATGTACTAAATGTCAAGCTTTGTCGCTGCAACCCTTCTTCCTCTCAATCCTGCTGTTCTCTTCACTTCCTTGTAGTTTTTACATCAATTAAGTTATTCACATCCTCGAAATGTCTTCCTTGGTCTTCCTCTTCTTCTTTCCTAGTATTTTTCCTTGAAAAGACGTTTACTAGGAAGCCATTATGTCTCAGGATATGACCTATTAATTTTAACTTCCTTCTTTCCATAATCCATATCCATCATCATCAATCTCCGTTGCTCATTGACTTCCTTTAGAATATCTCGATCTTTTTTTTTTTTTCAGTCCGACATGTCCTCATCATTTTCCTCCAAATCCACATTTCACTTGCTTCTAATGAATCACTTTTTTTTTTCTTTCAAAAGTCCAGCTCTCATAACTATAAAGTAGTACACTCCAGACAAAGGATTTTACAATAGCCCTTCTTATTTCTAAACTTAAATGGATATTTGTTAAAGGACTTCTCACAATCCCGATGACGTTCGTTTTCCATGGTCTAGAAAACTATTCATTTTCACACCTTTAGTGGACCTTACATCTTACCTACAGGAAATATTCGGTCTGAACTCACACCTTTCCTGAATCTATTGTTGTTAAAAAACAAATAACACTTTTATTATCCCTTCATGCTATTATTATTAGCCAGCCCCATGGTGTAGGGGTAGCGTGCCTGCCTCTTACCCGGAGGCCCCGGGTTCGATTCCCGGCCAGGTCAGCGATTTTTACCTACACCTGAGGACTGGCTGGAGGTCCACTCAGCCTACGTGATTAGAACTAAGTAGCTATCTGACGGTGAGATAGCGGCCTCGGTCTAGAAAGCCAAGAATAACGGCCGAGAGCATTCGTCGTACTGACCACACTACACTTCGATCTGCAGGCCTTCGGGCTGAGCAGCGGTCACTTGGTAGACCAATGCCCTTCAAGGGCTGTAGTGCCACAGGATTTGGTTTGCTATTATTATTATTATTATTATTATTATTATTATTATTATTATTATTATTATTATTATTATTATTATTATTATTTCTTAATCTGTTTACCTTCCAGGATTGATTCTTCCCTCAGATTCAGAGAGGGATCCCACCTCTATCACCTCAAGGGCAGTATCCTGGAGCGTGGATTGGGGATACAACTGGGGAGGAGGACCAGTATCTCTTCAAGGCGGTCTCACCTGCTATGCTGAGCAGAAGCCTTGTTGGGATATGAGAATATTTGTAAGGATAGACAAGGAGGAGGGGAGGAAGCGGCCGTGGCCTTACGTTAGGTACCATCGCCGCATTTGCCTGGAGGAGAAATAGGAAACCACGGAAAACCATTTCGAGGATGGCTGAATAGGGAATCGAACTCCCTCTATACTCAGCTGATCTCCAGAGGCTGAGTGGACCCCAGCCCTCGTACCACTTTTCAAATTTCGTGGCAGAGCCGGGAATCGAACTCGAGCCTCCGGGGGTGGCAGATAATCACAGTAACCATTACACCACAGAGGCGGACATTATTATTATTATTATTATTATTATTATTATTATTATTATTATTATTATTATTATTATTATTATTATTATTATTATCTGAATTATCGAAGGACCCTAGTTACAATATTTGAATGCATTATAATGGGCTTGTTTGCCTTTAAACTAGGTATAATCCTGGTTATTTCATAAAGGGATAAAAGTTATTTTGTATCATATTATAAAATCATAACAAGTAAAAGCTATTTAAACGAGAAGAGGAACGTTTCAGAATTTTTTCTACTTCACAATTTGTGCTTAATTCTGTTTTATGCAACACGACTCTGATATGAGTCTTGGAAATTAAATACGACACTCCCAGAAATACTTGAAAGGTGAATAAACTTCTTGCGAGTGTTTCTTACTGTCTGGAGTTGACGGCATCCTCAAAGTGAGAGTCTCACGGTGCTCAGTATTTGAACACGAACCTCCTAAGTTTACACATTTCTTAAGCACGCGCTCTCTTGATAACCATGACAGACAAAGCCAAGTATTTAGCAGAACTTTGTGGTAATTAAGAATCAAGAAGTTGAATTCTTTCTTCTTATGAAGTGCAAGGAAAGCCACTGGATTAGAAACCAGTACCGCACTACTCTACCAAATTAACATTAAAAAACGGCAGAGCTCTTAAAAGGTTAATGTATTAGAACTAAAGCCCGGATTTGTATGCAGTAACAAGTTAGACTGCAAACTTATTTGGTTAGTAGGAAGTGTCGGCCACCCGCTCTTTTATAATGTAGCTTTTTTTTTTTTTTTTGCTAGGGGCTTTACGTCGCACCGACACAGATAGGTCTTATGGCGACGATGGGTTAGGAAAGGCCTAGGAGTTGGAAGGAAGCGGCCGTGGCCTTAATTAAGGTACAGCCCCAGCATTTGCCTGGTGTGAAAATGGGAGACCACGGAAAACCATCTTCAGGGTTGCCGATAGTGGGATTCGAACCTACTATCTCCCGGATGCAAGCTCACAGCCACGCGCCTCTACGCGCACGGCCAACTCGCCCGGTTTATAATGTAGCAAGAGTAACATAAATCGTAGGGGTTCTGATGGGCCGTACCCCTAAAGTTTATGCAAACACCGCAGCATAGACGTTGTGAAGGTAGGCTATACTTACTACTCGCTTCATTAACTTTGCATTCTAACCTATTAATGCATAAAAATGCGGGCTCTAAATTTAGAACACGTCCGGCTCCTTGTCTGAATGGTCTGCGTACTGGTAATGATATTAAAGGGATCCTGGTTCGATTCCCGGCCAGTCCGGGGATTTTTAACTGTGTATAGTTAATTCCCTTCATCTACATGTAACTCGCCACACTACTGACGACTGCATGAACACGCAAAAGTTTGGGTTTGATTCCCGGTCGAGTAGGAGATTTTAGGCACGTGTGATTATTTCTCTTGGCTCTTGTCTCTACATTTCTCTCCACATACACAAAACATACGGCACTACCAACCATCATAGAAACATGCAATAGTAAATACATCCCTCCCCGTAGGGTTGGCATCGAGCCGTTAAACTGAGCCCAATCAATATAAGGTACCGATTCTAATCAATTAAGAACAAGTCCAGAAAGTAGAAGAATACAATATTGTAGTTGGCTTTCCACTCTTACGCTTGATGTTCAAATTCAGGCGGAATTTTTATTTGAGATGTCACGAGGTATAAAGTTAGTTTTCCGGTCTTACATCCCCGCTAAGACCCAAACCGAGTCAGGGAGAATCCAATTGGACAGATCGTAATGCTGATTCAATTTACTTTTGCAAATTAATTGTATTTCTTAAAATTTTAATTTGTTAGGTGACACCGAGTGCACCAGCATGCCAACAACAATAACATGGAATGCCAAGATTCTGGTCCGTCTTGCCCTCGGTTGGGACCGAAGTCGGGAACTTAAGATCGTCAGCGCGACACTCAACCACTGATCGTGTGTAGGTAAACTGAGTCCAGGTGAGTTTATGGTCCTTATCTGCTAGGTAAATTGGATCATAAATTTCGGTAAATTAGGTCCCGAGTTTTTCAGGTAATACGCTCCTCTGTCACAACTCTGGGCTTTCCATTAAATTCGACAGAGCGCTCTCTTCGGAGTTGACATCGCAGAATTGATTACAACGCGCTTCTCGTCAGGCCATTGGTAAAACAATCTCCATAACCATTTGCACCCCTCTGAGCTAGGCTTAGTTACACCGCAGAGAAGGAAGGTACTGTATTATAACAGCATAACAGAAGTGATGACAAGTGGCAGAATCAAGTCAGACTAAAAATAGAAATTAAACGGAGCAGTTTGTTAGAGAAAAAGTAGCACTGATGGCAACAGGAGAAATTTGCACGTTTGAATTCGTAAAATCAGTCTGTTGTTGATTTTACCACCATGTTTAGTCTAAATGGAGGAGAAGAAAGTGACTATGATGACAACGGGAGAAATCTCTACGTTTATATTCTAGAGAGTGGTCTGTTTTAAATTTTTACCATCTCCACATTTTTAATTATTTTAAATTTTTAAGTAATTTGGTGGTGTGGGGGGGGGGGCAATCCAGCCGAACTCCACACGGTGTTCCCTGAATAATACTAAAAGGCTGGCCGACAAAAAAGAATCGAACATAAATTCGCTACCCAACACTCATTATTATTATTATTATTATTATTATTATTATTATTATTATTATTATTATTATTATTAAAATGGTATTCTACACACAATTATGGTACGCTATGTAAATATTTTATATACAGGGCTATTTATCTAAAACATTACATCAAAATAACTTCTAATCCATTGAAGATATATTCTTTTATATTTTTAAATGGCCTACCGAGAGTAGGGTTTCAACCCACTTTCTCCCGAATGCAAGCACACAGCTGGGCGATCCTAACCGCACGGCCAACTCGCTCGGTTCTGGTGATACGATGTGGAGGATAGTTTGATTCGTCGCCCTGCAGTCACGGCTGGGGTAAGTTCACATACCACTTATCAATTTACCTATTCCCTTTTTCGAGTCAGGACCGAATCTACCGCATCCCTCATGTTCGAGACCTAGTTTAGAGACACGAAACGGATCAGCTGAGGCAGACATTGGTAGGATAAAAGCCTGTGTCGGTAGAAGAAGGATCGCGGACCACCAGTTGAGAACTCGTCTCTAGACAACGCGTGTATGGGATCGTCGGAAGTGGGGAGAGTGCCGATAACGGTGCAGCCCCCTTAACACAATCAGACGCTGCGAGAGCCCACATCTACTATTGATTTCCCGCGACTCCATTCTTCATACAGACAGAGAGATGCGTGTGCATGTGATCCCAATTATCGGGCCACCGCTCCACCCGTACACTGCTAAATTATCCTCCCTCAACAATTTTCACCGAAGTTACATTTAATTAATTCCTTTGTCCGACGGTACAGCTATTACTCTGAATTACTCTGTGTCAACTACTGCCTGACAATAACATTTCTAGTCATTTTTGTGACTGAATATATGCTTAATAACAATAGATTATTATTATTATTATTATTATTATTATTATTATTATTATTATATTATTATTATTATATTATTATTATTATTATTTCCACCTCCATAGTTAGCGCTATTAACTGTCGTTCTCGGAGGTCTGGTCTCGATTCCCGATACTGCCAAAAATCTAAGGTGGGAAAATTTAAATTATTAGTCTATTTTAGGTGTGGGGCATGTTCATCTCAGTGGCACAGCTGCTGACTTTGAAACCAGGCGGCCGAGATTCGAGTACCGGTGGATCATGTAATGGAAAATTCACCTGGAAAGTCACTCGATGTCAGGAAATGTACCCATTCTTCAATCTCATGCCAAATTTCAAAATGAATCAAGGTGGCTGCACTGACTGGGATAAGCTCAAGGAATTACTATTATTATAATTATAATAATTATTATTATCATCATCATCTAGGTCATAGATTATGCTAAGCAGCAGGTTCCACGTGAAGGCTTAGGCCACCACGTCCCGAGATCATATAAATTCGCCACTAATAAAAATATGTTCATTTTGTAATTTAATGCATATGTATTCCCTAGCACTGACACATTCATTAATGTTCTACTAAAGACTTCTGTAGACTAAATTATAAGACGAAAAAATCCATCTTGCTGAATATTTTGAGTTTATTTACGTACCGTACGCTTATAATTTCTCTTTGCTTTTCTTTTTTCTTCCTTACTTTGATTTCAGTTTCAGCTAAGAGAGTCAATTGTTCAAATCCATGTACACGATGAAAAAAGTTGATACGGTTTGTCGTATATATACTACTATAGTTAATAAGTTCGTGGACTGGCACCTACAATGTAGGCAACATAACATACACTTTAGTAGCTCCACATCGTCCCTGAAAATAGTCACCGCTGGTCGCTATGCACATTCGTCAAGGTTGGTATAGTTGTTGGAAACACTAGGAAGATCCTATACGGCTGATCTTGTGGCAGTAATGATCTTCTCGGCATAATTAAATCTACGTTCACATAATTTTGCGTTCAAGTATGGGAAGGAGAAAGAAATCGCATGATGCGAGGTCAGGTAAGTATGGAGGATGTGGTAAAAGAGTGACCTGTTACCTTTCCATTTCCTCTTGGTCAAGTGCAGAAAGACGTTCACTGGCGCTGCACTCAGCAACAGTTCTTCACACGCCACATCTCAGGATTCCCAATGAATAAAAAACAATTCAAGCATCGCCTAGTCTTCTGACCTTACCTTCCGCGGCCTTTTCTAGTTGAGGTGACTGCCCGTTGCTCTAATTACGACATTCTCAAGTTCCGCTGCTCACATTCAAATACTCTTCAAAACAGAGACTACAGTTTTGCTTACAATGAATGCACGCAACTGTCTTTTGCTGGGACTAACGAAGAAGTGTCACGACACCATCCTGTGATGTAACTTATCCGCTGTAGTGCACCACAGCAACACTAGGCGACCAGTCCACGAACTTAATGACTGCACTACGTATATATTTTACCTTTGGCAATGTCGCACATTTTTATATAAAAAACATGCATATTCATAAGCACTCTACATCTTCTTCTTCTTCTTCTTAATCCGTTTACCCTCCAGGATTAGCTTTTCCCACGGATTCCGCGAGGCATCCCACCTCTACCACCTCAAGGGCAGTGTCCTGGAAGGTGATACTTTGAGTCGGGGATACAAGTGGAGAGGAGGACCTGTACCTCGCCAAGGTGACCTCACCTGCTATGTTGAACAGGGTCCTTGTGCTGGGGATGGAAGATTGGAAGGAATAGACAAGGAAGAGGGAAGGAAGCGCCCATGGCCTTAAGTTAGGTACCACCTCGATATCTGCCTGGAGAAGCGGGAAACCACGGAAAACCACTTCTAGGATGACTACGGTGAGAATCGAACACCCCTATACTCCGTTGACCTCCTGAGGCAGAATGGACCCCGTTCCAACCCTTGTACCAGTATACAAATTTCGTGGCAGAGCCGGGAATCGAACCCGGGCCTCAAGGGGTGGCAGCTAATCATACTAACCACTACACCGCAGAGGCGGACTCACTCTACATCTACTCGACAAAATTAACTAAGCCGTACGAACAGTTCAGTGGAATTCTGCTAAGCCGTTCCACGGAAGCAAATGGGAATGTTGAAATTGGCCTATATATGGCAATATGATTAATAATGTATATTTCTCAATAAAAGATACCAGCAAATGAGGACGAAACCTGAAGAGTGTGGGTTGAACGCCCGTCCAAGACTACTCGCCAGGTTCTGACTATGCCGTGCCACCAGGCTGTTGAGCTCGAGGAGCTGTATGTGTGAGAGAGTGAGCGAGAAAGTGGTAAGGCGAGTATTCCACTGCCATAAAAACTCAACTGAGTCGAGAACAAAGCTTTACTTCCCATGGCCAGCAAGCGACTAGTCCGTGAATGAGCTGTATTCAAGATAAGAGTTGTTATAATGGATGCCTCATTCAAGCAAGCCTTGTTCCACTACCTGAGCTTTTATTGCCGTGTGAAACATTCCTCGATCAATACAGCCACATCACCCACTCCCATCTTTTTCTATTGTTGTTGTACTGAACTCGCAAGATAATAAAGATATAAGCCCTCTCCACATGTCGAAAATTCAGTCAACGTGAAGAGGTGTTTTATTTAGACATGGTCCGAGCAAACTACTAAGTTAGTCCAAGCGTTATAATCTGATTATACGATGGTTTATCCATTTCCTTCTAAGTAAGGGAATATAAGTGAAATAATTCCTTTTTTACCGACACAGTTAGGCCTTATGGCGACGATGAGATAGGAAAGGGCTAGGAGTAGAAAGGAGGCTAATAATAATAATAATAATAATAATAATAATAATAATAATAATAATAATAATAATGTTATTGGCTTTACGTCCCACTAACTACCGTTTCGATTTTCGGAGACGCCGAGGTGGCGGAATTTTTTCCCGCAGGAGTTCTTTTACGTGCCAGTAAATTTACCGACACGAGGCTGTCGTATATGAGCACCTTCAAATACCACCGGACTGAGCCAGGGTCGAACTTGCCAAGTTGGGGTCAGAAGGCCAGCGCCTCAACCGTCTGAGCCACTCAGCCTGGCTGGGAACGAAGCAGCCGTGGCCTTAACTATGGTACAGCCCCAGCATTTGCCTGGTGTGAAAATTGGAAACCACGGGAAACCATCTTCAGGGCTGCCGACATTGGGGTTCGAGCCCACTATCTCCCAAATGCAAGCTCAAAGCTGCACGACCCTAATCGCACTACCAACTATCTTCATTATTATTATTATTATTATTATTATTATTATTATTATTATTATTATTATTATTATTATTCAGTAATTATCGCGGCATCTCTCTTCCTCACTTTACTTATTAAATCCTCTCCAAAGCCTTACTCACTAGAGCTGTAGAACAACTTGACTCACAAATAGGTGAATATCAAATCGGCTTCCGAAAATCCTGATCCTGCGCAGAACAGATCCAGAATCTGAAAATAACTACCGCCTACCTGAAACTCAGAGTCAGACCATTTGTCATCACTTTTGCAGATTTCCAGAAGGCGTAAGAATCGACTGATCGCACAACCCTTTTGCAAGTGAAATTCAGATCTGAGATTTCTGAAGCCTTTCAAAATCCAAACAGGAATTCGGCACGGAGACCACTACTTTTCAACTGTGCTCTCCAGAGGGTCATCCGGGAATAGAGACATGTTCTCCAGTCTAATAGAGTTCACTTAGGCCCAACTCGTGATGGTATCATTATTGACTGCCGTGCTTTTGCAGATCACCTCGCTCTCCTTATTTCTTCTCCTGAACTAGAGATTCAACAAATCGATTATCTGCACGAATGTGCAGTTAAATTGACCTCAAAATCTCCTGTACCAAAACCCACTTCATTTCTAACATCATACATGCTCCACCACATCTCCTGCCTACCCACAGTAGAATCTTGAAAGTGGAAAGATTCAAGTACCTTGGTGAATGGGTTGAATCCAATAATTCTGAGAAGTTCGCCGTTTTCAGCCGTGTCAACAAGTTTGAAACAGCCTTCCGACTCGCTGAAAACATCTATAACAAAAATCTATCACTCGAAATGCAATAATTCGACATTATCAAACTGTAATTAATAATTTCGTGTGGCTATTTCTAGCCGAGTGCAGCCCTTGTAAGGCAGACCCTCCAATGAGGGTGGGCAGCATCAGCCATGTGTATATAACTGCGTGTTATTGTGGTGGGGGATAGTGTTATTGTGGTTTGTGAGTTTCAGGGATGTTGAGGACAGCACAAATACCCAGACCCCGAACCAGTGGAATTAACCAATGAAGGTTAAAATCCCCAAGCCGGCCGGGAATCGAACCCGAAACCCTCTGAACCGAACGCCAAGGAGTCGGAGATCAAACTGTAATTAGACCTGAAGCATTATATGCAGCAAAATGTTTAACGCTTCGAACGCATTGCCTGCTTGAAAAACTGGCAATTAAGGAAAGAAGGATTATCCGAAAAATTATTGGTCCCAGCCTCAAAGTGTTTACAGACTTCGGAACAACTTAGAAATATACACCTACACTGAAAAGATACCAAGCGTAATGCCGAAAAGAAGGATAACATTTTACGCTCATCTCTTCACTTGCCAGCTGAAAGAATCTGTAAACGTTTGTTATGCTACTTCAGAAGTCTCAAAGTGATTCCTCCTTGGTTGGTGGAAATCGATAAGGATCTTTTAAAGTATGGAATCTCAAAAACAGACATTCAACTCCGAGCATCACTCAAACACAAACTTAGACGGGTTCACCAAGAAGTAGTCCCAACTCGACTGAAGCACGTCCATTCTGATGCATGGATGAAAGCACACTCCGAAAGGATTAAAACCTGGTGGGCCTGCAAGAGGACAAACAGATGCGATCTCGCGGTCCTTAGTGTCCCTAACGATAACT
The DNA here is from genome assembly GCF_040414725.1 of Anabrus simplex. Lineage (NCBI taxonomy): Eukaryota > Metazoa > Arthropoda > Insecta > Orthoptera > Tettigoniidae > Anabrus > Anabrus simplex. The sequence goes on from NC_090271.1 coordinate 220,239,124, forward strand.
TATAATAATAATAATAATAATAATAATAATAATAATAATAATAATAATAATAATAATAATAATAATAATAATAATAATAATAATGGCGTGTGGCCTCCGGAGACGCTGGTGCAGGTCTTTCGAGTTGACGCCGTATAGGCGACCTGCGTGTTGTGAGGATGGGACCCTATCTGTGATGAATTATAATGCTGCAGACGGCTCACATACCCAGCCCCCGAGCCACTGGAATTAACCAATTAAGGTTAAAATCGCCGACCCGGCCGGGAATAGAACCCGGGCCCCTCTGGACCAAAGGCCAGCACGCTAACCATTTAGCCATGGAGCCGGAAATAATAATAATAATAATAATAATAATAATAATAATAATAATAATAATAATAATAATAATAATAATAATAATCGACTAATGCCTTTCAAAGTTCAGTCTGCAAGCCTCTGTGAATTAACTATGTGCCTCGACAATCCCCTATTTGCAGCTAGCTCTGTGGCCTCGTTTAATCCCACGCCTTCATTATAAACTTAAGTCACCGTATTCTCCCGCTGTTTCTCGCACACTCCACGTCTAAGTCCATTATTCTCTTCGGTAACCTCCTCGTTCACCTCACATGACCCACCATCGAAAACTGTTTATACGCAAAGCTTCATCCATCGTGTTCATTCCTAACTTAGCTTTTATATTATTTCCGAGAATCCTCTTGTCAGTTTTCTCACCTACCTTCATGTCTGTTACTTTCAAATTATGAATAAAATATCCTGATTCAACCCTGGTTTCACTCGCGTTTAGCGAAGTCGATCCGAAAACAGATTGATGTAGGCTATACTAAGTCAAACAAATTACGTCCCTCTGTACAATAAGTATTGCCTCTCTTGTTATAATATTTTATCATGTAAATATAGGGTTCTGAAAAAGGAAAAACCTTGTAAGCATATCTAAATTTTCTGGACACATCTAGGTTCATTAAAGTGTTTTATATTTTTTTTATTTTATTCAAGAAAAATTTGTACATGCAGTATATTATATTTTTCCAATAATATTCGAATGGTGAAAGAAAAATAGATAAATAAATGAAGACTGAACGGGCACTTCTCATTAAGCAACTTTTTATCCACTTATCTTTGAGATTACTTTATGATGCAATGTAGCTTATGTGTGTAAAGTATACGCGCCCACACAAAAGCTTCCGTATGTGAGATTCACTAACATGATGACTGATGACTTTCTTGCAGAATGCCGTTGTTTGCAGTTTGGAACTCTTTGCGTTAGCTTTGCTACACCAGATCTATGTGAAGGAAAAATTCGATGAACACCGGTGACCACTCGGACAGTAGACAGGACCAGCAAGGCGGTCAGAAATCTCTTCCAAGCCACTAACCTTTCAACTTCATACACGCTACAAGTCGTTTCAATCTGGAAGCTTTGGCCGTATCACAGGAGGGATCTATGAAGCGAAAGTATGCCGTAGGCAAATATCCGCCCGCTATCCAAAGAGTTCATCTCTCTCGCTTGTGTCAGCAGAACATGAAGATGATTGATAGAATATGTGATTTAAAAGCCGCAAGAACTCCCATGTTAAGCATACAAAGATCAGGCAGTTGTTGACGCCCTGCAGTTTTCCTTCACCCGTGACTAACAAGCAGCCCTGTCTGCATTCCCCTCCCTATTTAGCGCTTTTGTTCGATCAGACTTTTGATTAGCATTAAAATAGTACGGGCATCTCCCTCCAGAACACACTGTCTCAGATGATAGAATATGACAGCACGCCAACCCTTTCCGTCCAGCCTCACTCGCAAGTCCAATATTTCAAAAACAGCTATTGTTATGCAGTCGAATGCTGGCATTAAGACTATCTTACTTGCCAGAAATTTATTTTAGGATTATTTCCATTACGATTAGCATTTTAGTAAGACACTTTCAGAACTACCGAGCTCGATAGCTGCAGTCGCTTAAGTGCGGCCAGTATCCAGTATTCGGGAGATAGTAGGTTCGAATCCCACTGTCGGCAGCCCTGAAAATGGTTTTCCGTGGTTTCCCATTTTCACACCTTAATTAAGGCCACGGCCGTTTCCTTCCCACTCCTAGCCCTTTCCCGTCCATCGTCGCCATAAAACCTATCTGTGTCGGTGCGACGTAAAGCAACTAGCAAAAAAAAAAATAATAATAATAATAAATAAATAAATAAATAAATAAATACATTTCAGAACTGTAAGCCTGTAGCTCATGCAAGCCATCCTTAAAACATTTGAACCGTGGACCGTACAACGCTGTACGTTACTTACGTTTCCAGAAAACACTAACAACTTATTATATGACGAAATTTGGCATTCCTTTCCAACAAATAGCTAAATGTCATATTAAGTGAACACAATTTATTAGTTCTTTTTTCTTTCTTTCTTTCTTTCTTTCTTTCTTTCTTTCTTGGAATTTTCCTCGGAATCAGCGAGGGATCCTACCACTACCGCCTCAAGGGCAGTGTCCTGGAGCGTGAGACTTTGGGTCGGGGATACAACTGGGAAGGAGTACCAGTACCTAGCCCAGGCTGCCTCGCCTGCTATAGTGAACAGGGGCCTTGTGAAGTGGATGCGAAGATTGGAAGGGATAGACAAGGAGGAGGGAAGACAATTATCAAAGATAATTACAAGTAAAATGGAAGCAAGATTCCATACAACAGCGTTGTACGTGTGTAGGTATGAAATGGCTGGTGCAGGTCTTTCGATCTGACTCCCGCAGGCGACCTGCGCGTCGTGGTGAGGATGACATGGTGATGCGTCCCAGTCCCCGTGCCAGGGGAATTAACCAAATATGGTTAAAATTCCCGACCATGCCGGGAATCGAACCCGGGATCCCTGTGACCAAAGGCCAGCACGCTAACCACTTAGCCATGGAGCCGGACTGTATGTAGGTACACCGGGTGATTCCCGGCAGGGCCGGGGATTTTAACCATCATTGGTTAATTTTGCTGGCACGGGGGCTTGGTGAACGTGTCGCCTTCATCATCATTTCATCCTCATGACGAAGCGCAGGTCGCCTACGGGTGTCAAATCAAAAGGCCCTTACCTGGCGAGCCGAACTTGCCCTCGGACACTCCCGGCACTAAAAGTCATACGACCGAGCTCGATACCTGCAGTCGCTTAAGTGCGGCCAGTATCCAGTATTCGGGAGATAGTAGGTTCGAACCCCACTGTCGGCAGCCCTGAAAATGGTTTTCCGTGGTTTCCCATTTTCACACCAGGCAAATGCTGGGGCTGTACCTTAATTAGGGCCACGGCCGCTTCCTTCCCACTCCCAGCCCTTCCCTGTCCCATCGTCGCCATAAGACCTATCTGTGTCGGTGCGACGTAAAGCAACTGGCAAAAAGAAAAAAAAAAGTCATACGCCATTTCATTTTGTTTCAGCAACATTTAATGTGAGGAGATGGTACCAGAAGAAGAAGAAGAAGAAGAAGAAGAAGAAGAAGAAAGTGAAGTGAAACAGGAACAAAGACAATTACACTCGTATCAATGTAAAAGATGATTACCCTCAATCTAACTACTGTTAGAAGACGTACATAAACAGATGACTGGCATCTCGTATCGGACCAGATGTGGAAATACGTAGGCCATCCAGAAATATTCGTTTTCTGGTAAAGTAAATGTATTTAGCAGGGAAATATGAGCATGCGCGACAGATCGATGACGTAGCATCATATACCGGCCGGAGAAGTTCCGCCAGGTGTCAGTAGCGCAGCAGCAGTGGTTCGAAATGGCGGCTCGTATTCTCCCATCGCCTGCGAGGTTCGGTCTGTGATAAAGTTTCTACGGACATTGCGAACAAGAGGCGTGGAATGCTTAGTGCAGGTATTGTGCTGATCCACGGCAATGCTCGCCCACATACGGCTCGGCGCTCAGCAACTGTTCTGCAGGAGGTCGGCTGGGAGGTGTTTGATCATCCACCGTACTGTCCTGTTCTTGCGCCTATCTTTTCTTGCACCTCAACAAATTCCTGTCTTCCCGGTAGCATTTTCACACGGACGAAGAGCTGAAGACGAATGTCTGACGCTGATTTCATTACCAGGCGGCAGACTTCTACAACACCGGCATACAAAAGTTGATCCCACGATATGACAAGTGTCTCAATTCTGGTGGTGATTATGTCGAAAAATAGCTATAACATTGCTGTATTGAATTACAATAAAGTTTTTCATATAACTATGTTTTTTGAACACCAAGACGGTCACCAACTTTAAAAGGCCCAGCAAGAGAATAATAATAATAATAATAATAATAATAATAATAATAATAATAATAATAATAATAATAATAATAATAATAATAATAATAATAATAATAATAATAATAAACTTTAAACTCTGAATGTCTAATCTAACTATCGTCTCTTAGGTATTCATATCATTCCCATAACTTTCATAGCCGAGTCCTCTCAGTGGTCAGTCTCTTGGTTTTCAAACTCAATTTCACAAAAAGTAAGCTTAATTTCAGAAAAAAAATCACTTTCTGGAAAATAGGTTAAAATTCAGAAAAAGTAATCTCAACTTCAGAAAAAAGTAACTTAAATTTCAGAAAGTCTGTTTATTTTCAGAATAAATGTGATGAGTGAAAATTGCATTATCTATATAGGCCCTAGTCCTTTAAAGATTCTACAGACGAAGATAAATCAGTTAATAATTAATTTTTAACAAATTTATCACTTAATACAATTCCTTTTTTTTTTTTAGTTTTCCATAATGATGTCCATTCGCATGACAGCAGGATAATGTATCTGTACATGGCTGACTGACTGCAGGCACATCTGAGCGGTGACGGCTTGTACTCGTATTGCACCATCAGCGATAATCTCCAGGTGGCGAAGTCTGAATTTCATTTGCGTCATAGCTGGATCACCCCTTATTAAAATGTCGTGGGTCTCTCTCAGACGTTGCTTATTGAGTGCCTTTACAGAACTTCACACATGTTCAAATAGGTTCAACATGAAACTGTAAGGTGCTAGCCGACAAATTTGCAACCCAATAATAAACTGTTCTTGTAGTACTTCCTCGCAATGGGAATGAGCTGGAGTGTTGTCTAAAACAACGACAATGTACATGCCATGTACACTATTTGCCACTATTCGTATACAGTGCCTTAAAAACTCGAGGGAATGTTCTCTCCTGAATGCCTCGTTTGCGTTGCCAGAATTCTAAACCCGTGAAAGAAAATAACACACCCTACAATAAGAAGACTTGGTCCTTTACTGCTCGGTACCTTAACAATGGCGTTTTTTCTGTGCCATTCATGTCCCAATCTTCTTCTACAGTACAAATTGAAATTTGATTCATCATGCTTCTGTTGGCCTACAAATTCCAGTATTTTTTCTACATACTGTCCCTTTTTCGTCTTGTTTTCAATTGTATTGACCCAATCGGGAAGGTTTTAAACTTTCTTCAGCGTTATTAAACGTCCATCCACAGTTCTGGACACCGTCTGCTGTGAAACATTTATGCCTTTATATTGTCTTAAACGTTGGCCCACCGAGCTCGATAGATGCAGTCGCTTAAGTGCGGCCAGTATCCAGTAATTGGGAGATAGTGGGTTCGAGCCCCATTGTCGGCAGCCCTGAAGATGGTTTTCCGTGGTTTCCCGTTTCCACACCAGGCAAATGCCGGGGCTGCACCTTAATTAAGACCACGTCCACTTCCTTCCACTTCCTAGGCCTTTCCTATCCCATCGTCGCCATAAGACATATCTGTGTCGGTGCGACGTAAAGCAAAAAGAAAAAAAAACGTTGGCCTATGCATTTTAACGTAAGCTGTGAATTTTCTGCTATCCGCAGAATTATGGAATCGACATCTTCTTCAAATAGTTTACGATGTCGCTCACCGCCACGCTCTTTCCGTTGGACACTGCCTTTTTTTGAGCCAGTCACAAGCAGTCTTGTACTTCACTCCAATGGCTGTAGCCACCTGTTTCCAGTTTACACCATTTTCTGCTGCATTCAGAATTTGGTTACGACATTCCTTGGATACCTTTTGATATTTTCCTCTTCGATGTCTACTGACTTTCTGTTTTTCATATTGCACAAGTAAAATGATTATCATTACTTAAATGTTGTCCCTACATGAAACAATATGGAACGCTTCTCAATGCTGAGGAGAAAACATCATTTTAATACACTTATACAGCAACGCTTTCTTCGTGTTTTCATAGTTTTTCTGACATTGAGATTACTTTTTCTGAAATTAAACTTACTTTTTCCGAAATTAAAATTAATTTTTCTGAAATTAAACCTACCTTTTCCGAAATTGAGGTTAAAAATCAATAGCGGCCTACGTGAGTGCAAGAAAAGTATACATCCACAGAACCCCTTGTCTGTCACAGGAGGCGTCTGACCGGGACAATTCAAGGAAACAATGAAATGGCGTATGGCTTTTAGTGCCGGGAGTGTCCGAGGACATGTTCGGCTCGCCAGGTGCAGGTCTTTCGATATGACTCCTGTAGGCGACCTGCGCGTCGTGATGAGAATGGAATGATGATGAAGACAACACATATACCCGGCCCCCGTGCCAGTGAAATTAACCAATGATGGTTAAAATTCCCGACCCTGCCGGGAATCGAACCCGGGATCCCTGTGACCAAAGGCCAGCACGCTAACGATTTAGCCATGGAACCGGACAATTCAAGGAACTTTCAATTTTTAAGTGTGGGTTGGCAACGAGACCAGTTAAAGGTTGGTACATTCAAATGAGCCGTGTTTCTTAGTTCACGAATTTATTTGTTTCTGATTTGGTATACAGTAGATGTACTCCAATTAGCAACTTTTTAGTGGCCTTTATCTGAGCATTTGAAGATTTATGGCTATCAGTAGTAGACGACACTGAATAAAACATTTTTTGCTTATTGATTTTATGTCCCACTAACAAATTTCCTGTTTTCGGAGACGACGCTAAGGTGCCGGAATTTTGTCCCACAGAAGTTCTTTTACGTACCGACATGACATTGACTTATTTGAGGATTTCAAATACCACCAGACTGAGCCAGAGTCGGACCTGTCAAGAAGGCCAGCGCTCTACCGTCTGAGCTACTCAGCCCGGCTGAATAAAACATGTTTATAGTTCAAGGTTCTTCTAGTGTGTGAGAGAGAAAATCCAAGCGACATTCCATTAGGCAATTAAATACTATCAATCATTCAGACTTGGAGATGAATCTCGATGACACAGTGGATGAGAAGCATCGATAATCAGAGCCTATAACTTCCAGGACCCTACAGGCGTTTAAATGTGCGAGACTCGTGTCGGTGAATTTACAGTACATACACGTTAAATAATCATTGGAGATGATAATCCAGTATACGACGTTTCGTGAAACCGCAGAAGTTACAGCGAGAATAAATTAACATCATTATCATTGTTCTTTGTCCGACTCGTTGGCTGAACGGTCAGCGTACTGGCCTTCGGTTCAGAGGGTCGCGGGTACGATTCCCGGCCGGGTCAGAGATTTTAACCTTAATTGGTTAATTCCAATGGCACGAGGGCTGAGTGTATGTGTTGTCTTCATCATTTCATCCTCATCACGACGCGCAGGTCGCCTACGGGAGTCAAATAGAAAGACCTGCATCTGGCGAGCCGAACCCGTCCTGGGATATCCCGGCACTAAAAGCCATACGAAATTTCATTTCATTGTTCTTCGATCCGCGCTCAGTTCGGTGGTATTTGAAGGTGCTCAAAAACGTCAGCCTCGTGTCGGTAGTTAAGAGAACTCCTGCGGGACAACATTCCGGCACCTCGGCGTCTTTGAAACCCATCAAAAAGTAGTCAGTGGGACGTAAAAACAATAATATTATTATTACATTGTTCGTCATTACAATAACAATAAAACAAAGTAGTAACGGAATTTTAAAGTAAATTGGTGGCATTTTCCTAAAGGGACAAAATAAATGGATCGTGGCCCTTTTAATCTAATATTTTTTCGACTTGTTTTACGTCAATAATCTCTGCCGGGTTGAGTGTCTCGGACGGTTGAGGCACTGACCTTCTGACCCCAACTTGGCAGGTTCGGTCCTGGCCCAGTCCCGTGTTATTTGAAGGTCCTCAAATACGTCAGCCTCATGTCGGTAGATTTACTGGCACGTAAAAGAACTCCTGCGCGACTAAATTCCGACACTCCGGTGTCTCCGAAAGTAGTATAATTGGACAGTTCTGCCGCCTCCTCCGCCGCCCGCGGCGCGGGAAATTTGAATTTTGGCGGGAAATTTGAATTTTGGCGGGAGATTTGAATTTGTAAACAAAGCCACGTGCTTTTTGACAGCTGTCATCGACAACAACGCATCGCTAACCTCACTGCTGCCATCTTGACGGGCCTAAACCTCACTAGTGCCAACTTAACCTAACTAGCATGAGGTAAACAAAGCCACGTGTTTTTTGACAGCCACGTGCTTTTTGACAGACAACAACGCATCGCTAACCTCAGTACTGCCATCTTGACGGGCCTAAACCTCAGTAGTGCCAACTTAACCTCACTAGCGCGAGGTAAACAAAGCCACGTGCTTTTTGACAGCCACGTGCTTTTTGACAGATTTGTAAACAAAGCCACGTGCTTTTTGACAGCTGTCATCGACAACAACGCATCGCTAACCTCAGTACTGCCATCTTGACGGGAATAAACCTCGGTGGTACCAACTAAACCTAACTAGCTCGAGATAAACAAAGCCACGTGCTTTTTGACAGCCACGTGCTTTTTGACAGCCACGTGCTTTTTGACAGCTGTCATCCGCCATCTTTAAACTACAGAGCGCTGTGCTGCCCTCTTTAGATGTAAAATTCGTCACCTGTCATCGGCAGTGCTGCCATCTTGGCGGGCCTAAACCTTAGTGCTACCAACTTAACCTCACTAGCTCGAGATAAACAAATCCACGTGCTTTTTGACAGCCACGTGCTTTTTTGACAGCTGTCATCCGCCATCTTTAATCCATAGAGCACAGTGCTGCCCTCTTTAGCTACTTACCTTTGAAATGTGGTGGCGGATAATTTGAAAAATGCTTTTTGACAGCAGCCATCTTTGAGCGCCGTGCTACACTCTTTAGCTAGTTACCTTTGAAATGTGGTGGCAGGCAATTCCACATGACAGCAGTCATCTTAATCAAGAGAGCACCGTGCTGCCCTCTATGTGGTGGCGGCAAATTGAAAAATTCTACATGCTCTTGTTTGGAAACAAACTCACGCGCTTTTTTGACAGCCGTCATCCGCCATCTTTAATCAACAGAGCACAGTGCTGTACTCTTTAGCTAGATACCTTTGAAATGTGGTGGCGGCAATTTGAAAAATTCTATGTGCTCTTGTTGGGAAACAAAGCCACGTGCTTTTTTGACAGCTGTCATCCGCCATCTTTAATCAATAGAGCACTGTGCTGCTATCATGCGGGCAATTTCGTCAGCTGTCATCCGCCATCTTTAATCCAGAGAGAACAGTGCTGCACTCTATGTGGTGGCGGTAAATTCCATGTGCTTTACAAACCTATGTGCTTTTCTGACAGCTGTCATCCGCCATCTTTAATCCAGAGAGAACAGTGCTGCACTCTATGTGGTGGCGGCAAATTCCACGTGCTTTACAAACCCATGTGCTTTTCTGACAGCTGTCATCCGCCATCTTTAATCTAGAGAGAACAGTGCTGCACTCTATGTGGTGGCGGCAAATTCCACATGCTTTACAAACCTATGCGCTTTTCTGTCATCCACCATCTTTAATCTAGAGAGAACAGTGCTGCACTCTATGTGGTGGCGGCAAATTCCACGTGCTCTTATTTGGAAACAAATTCTACTCGCTCTTCAGCTGTCATCCACCATCTTTAATCAAGAGAGCACCGTGCTGCCCTCTTTGTGGTGGCGGATAATTTGAAAAAATTATTTTCGACAAGCAGCCATCTTTAATCCAGAGAGAACAGTGCTGCCCTCTTTAGCTACTTACCTTTGAGGCGGTTAATTTGAAAAATTCTTTTCGACAAGCAGCCATCTTTAATCCAGAGAGAACAGTGCCGCCCTCTTTAGCTACTTACCTTTGAGGCGGTTAATTTGAAAAATTATATTTAACAAGCTGCCATCTTTAATGAAAAGAGCATCGTGGTGCTATCTTGCGGGTAATATTTTACGTCACAGCTGTCATCCACCATCTTGCATTGCTAACCTTAGTGCTGCCCTATTTAGCTACTTACCTTTGAAACAAAAAATCTATTTGACAAGCTGTCACCTGCCATCTTGCATCGCAAACCTCAGTGCTGCACTCTATGTGGTGGCGGATAACTTGAAAAAATATTTTTGACAAGCAGCCATCTTTAATAAACAGAGCACCGTGCTGACATCTTTACCTACCGCCATCTTACATCGCTTACCTCGCTGCTGCACTCTATGTGGTGGCGGTAAATTCGAACAAGTTTAATCACGCATCGGGAAAGCTAGAGTAAGCACGTGCTGCAGTGATGACGTCATTGTGCATGTTTAAACCCGTTCGTTGACTAAAAGCTTTAGTCTTCGAGAAACAGTGATAGAGTGTGGAGTGCAAACATGACGAAAACATTAATAGTTGATGTGCAAGGCTTTAAAGTAAACGGAAACAAATTTGTGTTTAAAGAGGTGGCTGTGTTAGATTGCAGTGTGTTGTGGGCACCAAAACTTGTTAGTTTAGTATTTAGTCCACCGTTCCCTTACTGTTTGCAAACAGATGAAGATAAAAAGCAGACTCAGTGGATTGAAAACAATTTAGGTTTGAAGTGGGGAGAAAAAGAAATACCTTATCGTTTTCTACCTTTAATGATGAATGCACATTTGTCAAGAGCAGATCTTGTTCTTTTAAAGGGTTGTGAAAAGAAAGAATGGTTGCGTGAGTTTCTACCATCATCATGTGAAGTTATCGACATGCATGAATTGGGGTGCCCATCATTTAAAACTCTTCCGAAAGAGCATAGCAGAGAAACAAGTAAACAGTCATTACAACATGTATGCATGCTCTTTGATTGGTTGTGTCGCAGTGCATGCCGGGAAGTGAACAACATATGTAAAGTGCAGTGTCGAAATAACCTTAGTGTAAAAGAAACATTTGTAGAGTAAAGACATCATGTCATTTCTAACAGATACTAAGTGTAACGCAGTTGAAAAGGCGATCGTAAAGTTTTATGCATGCAAAAAGAAACTAAACACTTTTACTGAAGAAGAGTTAAATGCATTACCAAAGGCATTTTTGGTTAATGTAGCTGCGAATGCTGTAAAGAAGATTTGGGAAAAGGTGCCTCGTGAATGGACTCAAGATCCTGTTTTGTCAGAGCTTCAAACGTGTAGTTTACATCATGAACACGTGAGTTTAGCTACAAGACCTTCTGTGAGACAGTGCCGTACATGTCAACTAATTAAACTGTATCACGGACCTAAAAGTAATGAGTTGTCTTCGCTTATAAACACTTATCATGGCTGTGGAGAGAGTAAACAAGGAAAGGGTGAAGAAACGTGCTGGGAGAAAGATGAGGAAGCATGTTGGGCGTGGACTCATCAATAGAGTGATTGATCTTTTCTTCGTGCTTCATCTCCTCGGCGGCCCTAGAACACGTTCGCCTGACACGTAGTTACATGCTGCCTGCATAGAGTATGTCGTGTAGCTGTTAAAATCTGCTTCGTAAAGTTATGCTGTGTGTGTGTGTGTGTGTGTGTGTGTGTGTGTGTGTGTGTGTGTGTTATTACCTAGTGCTTTAGCTGCTCAGGAGAATATAGCAGCACTTGTCGTTGTTGGTGCAATAAAACGAAAACTGAGTGACAAAGACTGTAAAATAAACAAAGGATAAAAATGTATATATTCTAAAATAAATATGAATTGTCAAAACATATTACAGGTGTTGTTTAATCCTACAGCATGTCCTAGTGACTTAGAAGAAAGGAAACGTAGAGGATTAAAAGAAAACACACATAAGATTTAAAGTACATCCTCTTTATTAATCCATGAATTAAAGCTGTTATTAAAACCAAGCCATTTAACATACAGTTTATTGCCACGACGTCGAATAACACGTTCAACTAAATAGTGATCAGGATATTTTGTTTTCTGCAGTTCTTCGATGTAGAATCCTCCTTCAATAGGCTGTCCTCTGAGATCGCGAAGTAAATACGTAACTGGATTAGTAAGCTTAACACTTCTGATTTGAAAAATTTCAGTGCTCCAGTTAGGTGTGTATCCTTTTGCAAAGATAGACTTGTGTTTGCTGATGCGAACGAAATCACCTTCTTTAAAGCGATGGCGACGTGGATCAGCTGATTTAATTACAAGATCAATAGCATCTAGACGAGGTGTTTTCTTTGTAACAAGACGTGGCTTTGTTCCGATAGTGCGATGAGGTGTATCGTTGTAGGTAGATAAAAGTCTAGGTAGTAGATCAATCCAACGATATGAACCTTGCGCTGTAAATTCTCGCCACATCATTGTTTTGAGTGTACGATTAAAGCGTTCTACAACACTTGCCTTGAGATTGCTGAACGTAGAGTAGTGTTGAATGCCAAGTAACTTGAGGTAAGAAGAAAAATCCTTGTTGTAAAACTCTTTACCTTGATCAGTTTGAAGAAGCCTTGGGCAGCGTTTCGATTCTTCAACAATATGTTTAAATGCTTCTTTAACTTGAGCTGCTGTTTTAGAACGCACGGGTTGTGCAAAAGCAAACTTTGAGTACACATCGATAACAGTAAGTAGATACTTATACCCCTTATTACTAGAGGCATATGGAATCATTTCTACTAAGTCTGCTTGCCAGAGATCATCTTTTCCTCGTGTAATAACGCGTCTGCGACAGTAGGTGCGACGTGCTGGTTTATGTAACTCATGTGCGATGTTTACCTTTACAGGTGAGATCTTCTCTTGACGAGCCATTACAAAATAATACCGGCATAACGTAGTTCTCTTTCTATTTCTAGAATTTCTGATCCGTGACCAGTGTGACCAGCCTCTTGTGATGCTCTTAAAAGTTGTAATCGTTCAACGAGTAAGTTTGGGTCATTCCAGTATCTTACATCCACATACGGCAACAAAGGCTTGTAGATAACGTCTAGACTACGTGCAGTCGGAAACAGCTTAGAAATAAACTCACGATACTTGTAACTCTTATTCGCATTTACAGCTTATGTTCTCCTGTAATTACGTCGTGTTGCATCAGTAGCAAAAAGTATTGCTTTATACTTTTTAAGATCATCTTGTAAAATTATATCCTTGTCAGGTATTCGTGAGAAAAGAAGTTCTAAGAGTCCTTTCGTAGGTTTATAGGTAACACCTTTTACAATGAGTTTGTTGCTATTAATCTTAACATTTGAATTTCCTATCCGGAAACAGTCATCTTCGTAGCGAATACCGTAGGTAGTGTCAGTTTGTCCTGTAAAAAGTTTTCTATATAAGGTGCAAAGAGAGATCCATAGGTATCTTGAATAAAAGTTCTAAACTGATTGCGATACTCTGGTGTAATCATAACCTCAGACAAAGATGGTAGATTTTGCGTCGATGTAGTAGGTGTTTCAGCAATAACATCTGTAGTTAAAAACTCAACACCCTTAGATGGTGATGTATCATTAAGTTCTTCTTCTTCTTCTTCTTCTTCTTCTTCTTCTTCTTCTTCTTCTTCTTCTTCTTCTTCTTCCTTATCTTCCTCTTGATCTACATCCTGCTTCTTCTCTTCAGTATCTTCTTCATGCTTTTCTTCTTCATGCTTCTCTTTATGATATGATGTTTGCATAGAAGCAAAACTTGAAGTAGACTGCGGTAATGAAGTAGAATTAAAAATTTCTTTGAGTGGTGTACTTAGTTGTGTTTTTAAAAATAAATCCGTGTCTGCTTGAATACGTTTAAGCTCTTTAAATTTCCGTCGAATATTGTTTCGAGCTTGGATGATATGTTTTGTGATCTCCTTGCTAGATGTTAACATGATGGTGGTTTTTAATCAAGTAGTTACTGCAATTCTGTGTTAATGCATATAAAATGATCGAAACCCATGCGATATCGTCCATGCTGTACATCACTTTCTTTATCAATAACTAAAAAGCTGTAACGGTGTAATGACCAACATTTAGCACACATACGTTTAAAGTCATCGAATGTCATATCAGTGTTAACATGATCGTTATACACATGTCGCATGTTGCGCTCATCTTGCCGAAAAAGCACAATAACATTTGCGTTGTCGCGTATCAACTGCTTAGGCACACGAGAATAGGTTTGGCACAAATAGATGCAATCAACATATTTATGCCGACCCATACTAAAGAATGCACGAATAACGTTTTGCTGTTCTGTTGCAACATCATCAAAGATCATAAGAGAATTAGGAAGCACATCGTCTGGTGATGGTACTTGCTCATGTGAATTAAATTTAAAATATCTTATTCCATCTTTAACTAGATCGTGCATTGCAGTTTGTAGAATAGTATATAGCGGCTGATAGAGTGACTTTGCGAAAACGTAAATATTCTCGAAGCGTACACCATTTACAGAAGTAATAAGTGTGAGTAAAAGATTTGTTTTACCGCATCCCGACGGACCTGATATAATACATCGAACAGTAAATGGAAACAACGTTCCATGACGTTTTCTTGTAGTTGTACTAGAACTAGGTAAGAGATGTGGTACAATGTCGGTAACAGGTAGCGTGTCTTGCTGCTTTATAATCTTCATGATAACTGAATCATAAAGTACGTAATAGTAATATATATATTAAACGAAACAAGAGGCAACGGTTAGTTTATGATTTGCTCTTGACTAGTAAAGTCGTGTCCAGCATGGTGAAACAACGATATCCAAACGACATGAAGAAGAAGAAGAAAGTAAAAACTGTTGGATGGAAAGATGTTATAAAGGCTGCGCAAAAAGCTATTCGAGGGGAATACAATCCTCGTGTAGCTATTACTAAGGCGTTACGCGCAGCAAGAGCGAGAATTTCTCCAAAGTGTAGAGCAATATTTAGTAAACGTGCGCGAATTATTCCTGTACCAAAACGAGGAGGATTTCTTCCTGCGCTGTTTGCTGGCTTAGCAGCTTTAGGGTCATTGCTAGGTGGTGCTAGTGCTGTAGCGAGAACTGTCAAAGCTGTAGAAGAAGCGAAACAACAGTTGAAAGAGAGTGAACGTCATAACAAGACGATGGAGGCAATTGCGTTACGAGGCAAAGGTGTGAACATGAAGCTAGCGCCATACAAGAAAGGGCTTGGTATCTACATTTCTCCAAAAAACGTCTACTGAATGCACTGCCATATCGAGCTCTAACGCATGATGATGTTCTTACGTTTGCTAAACAACTAGGAATTCATTATTTTCGAGGAGTGTATATGCGCGATCAACTACCAGTACGCCCACGTGAACGTGAAAGTGCCGTAATTAACTTGGACGACAGTCGTGGACCTGGAACTCATTACGTTGCTTATGTAAAACGTAAATCTAAAGTATGGTATTTTGATAGCTATGGAGATTTACCTCCTCCTTTTGAGCTCATACGTTATTTCGGAAGCAGTGCAGACATTGTTTACAATAAAAACCGTGTGCAAAACTTTAATACACGCATGTGCGGACGATTATATCTTATGTTCTTATATCAAACCCAGACAGTAGAGAAAGTGCATTAGTGTCTACGTGATGACGAACAGTGAAAGAACGTTTGCTGTACGTGGAGAAGGACCTGAAACAACCGTCTATTTTAATCCACCAATCGAACTTGGTTATCAGCCGCATAGTCTTGGACTAGTATCGTTTGAAAGCTACAATAAAATCTATAATGTGCGTGATGGTTTAAACAAGTTCTATTACGATGAGTATGTGCTAACACTACCCTCAGGTAGTTATACAGTAGATGATATTCACGACTATATTGAAAGTACGTTAATTGATCAGTTTGGGGAAGATAGTTTTAGTAATCATAATTACATGTTCTCAATCACTATAAGCAACATTACACATAAATGTGTTATTGAATCATCATTTAAGATTGACTTCAAATCACAACGTGATTCGATTGGCCCACTGCTTGGATTTTCATCGAGGGAGCTCCTACCGAACGTACGTTACGAGTCTGATCAACCTATAAAACTCTTCGATGATTATAATGTGAACATTACTTGTAATATTATTACAGACTTGAATAGTAATCTACAACCTTCGCATGTCCTGCACGACTTCATTGTTACAGAGGAACGTGGATATACTATTTGTGAGAAACCAGCAGTAGTTCTTTATCATCCTGTGTCTGTAAAACACATTAGCAACATTACTCTTAGACTTGTAAATAAACATAATGAGCTTATTCATTTAGATCAGCACGCGTACGTAGCTTACAAACTACGTCTTAAACCAGTATGAAAACCATCTATAAAACACGGTGTACATTCCGAAGACATACTACATGTGTGCAGAGACTCATCGAGTTAACAGATACCCATAAGCAGATACTCCAAGATTTGGGATATACACTACTACAACAAAATGGAAGAAATGCTAGACATTACGAATACAGTAGAAAGTCGTGAAGGTGTAGTACGAAGTGAGCTTCATTCCTATCAACCTTTTACGTTTGGATTAAATAACAATGATGAAATTCATTTTATTATTAATCAACAAGATGTTTACACCTTACCACACGAAAGCTACCTCTATATTGAAGGACGATTAGAAAAGTCTGATGGAAGTGGACCAAGCACTTCACAACTAAACAACCATGCTCTAGCTTTTCTCTTTTCTGAAGCGCGATATGAAGTAAATAATGTTGAAATAGATCGAACGAAGAATGTTGGTATTACAAGTGCAATGAAACTCTACCCTTCTTTCTGTGATGAAGAAAGTAATCTTTTGCGGATGGCTGGATGGTGTCCAAAAGCTACTAACAACTGGATGATTAATGAGGATGGAACTTTTACGGGTATGTTATCACTGAAACATATTTTTGGATTCGCAGAAGACTTTACACGTATTATAATCAACGCAAAACAAGAGCTTATTCTAATCCGTGATCGAAGTGATTACAATTCCCTTAAAGCAGTAGAAACACCTGTAGAATCGAAAATAACACTGCATCGTATACTGTGGCGGATTCCACATGTAACCTTATCTGATCGTGAAAAACTTCGATTGCTCAAGATTGTAGAAAATGATACACCATTACCTATTCGTTTTAGAAGTTGGGAGCTGCATGAATATCCTGTGTTACCAGCTACAAACAAGCATAGCTGGGCTGTTAAAACATCACGTTTTACTGAGAAGCCCTTGTACATTATTTTTGGATTTCAAACTAATCGTAAATTCAATCACGAAAAAGATAGCTCACTGTTTGATCACTGCAAATTAAGACACGTTAGACTATATCTCAACGGAATTACGTATCCCTACGAAAACATCGACATTAACTTTGAGAAAAATAAGTTTGGGATGCTCTATGAGATGTTTTGTAAATTTCAATCATCGTATTATCAGAAAAAAGATCGTCCGCTATTTACACCTCAAGAATTTAAAAATAAAGCACCGATTGTAGTTATAGACTGCTCTTATCACGAAGAATCTATAAAAGAATCTCCAGTTGATATTCGTTTAGAATTTGAAACATCTGAAAACATTCCTGCTAACACAGCAGCCTATTGTCTTATTATTCATATGAGTGACGTTACTTACCATCCGCTAACGAATATTGTTACGAGACTATAAATAAGAATAGATCTTTATCATTTTCATTAGTGTGTGCTTCAACATCGTACGCTATGGAACAAAACTGTAAATGTGCATGCTGTTTGCATGCTCATACGCAACATCTTATTTATGTTTCACGAGTGAGTGAGGCTATTAAGATGTTCTATAAACGTAGATCTTTGATGCCGAAACATCTTATTCAATACTTACCACCAGGATTTTTATATACGTACGCTGCCTCTTACGTACATAATTTTTGGGACATCCTTCCTCTACACAGTAAGATGTCAATCGAAGTAGCTTTATGCAGAACTTGTGAACGACATTACAAGCATCGAGGAGAAAATGGTGATGATGATTGGGATGGACCAAATCCGAGGATTGAACACTGTACACAGTGTATGAATGAACTTTCTCTAGTACCTCATGATGATGATGATGATTCCGAAAAGGAATAACAGCAAGGTAAGAAGTATATGATCTTCTCTGTAAAGCATAACATACTTAGCATAATATATTTCTAAATGCTTTGTTTAATTTGAATGTTGCAGGAGGCATTTCAGAAGCATACGTTGTTAAGAAGCACACCAACCTTGTCAGCAGCAAAAACGAACACTGTTGTAGTACATTTGTAAATAAATATTTGATCGCATTCAAAAAATGTTGTACTTATTGCATTGCTTTACACCGACTTACTCTTAAGAAAAACGATCAGGTCTAAACATGCACAATGACGTCATCACAACAGCACTTGCTTACTCTAGCTTTCCCGATGCATGTTTAAACTTGTTCGAATTTGCCGCTACCACATCCCTTTACACCGACTTACTCTTAAGAAAACGGACAAGTCTAAACATGCATGATGACGTCATCACTGCAGCACGTGCTTACTCTAGCTTTCCCGATGCGTGATTAAACTTGTTCGAATTTACCGCCACCACATAGAGTGCAGCAGCGAGGTAAGCGATGTAAGATGGCGGTAGCTAAAGATGTCAGCACGGTGCTCTGTTGATTAAAGATGGCTGCTTGTCAAAAATATTTTTTCAAGTTATCCGCCACCACATAGAGTGCAGCACTGAGGTTTGCGATGCAAGATGGCGGGTGACAGCTTGTCAAATAGATTTTTTGTTTCAAAGGTAAGTAGCTAAAGAGGGCAGCACTAAGGTTAGCAATGCAAGATGGTGGATGACAGCTGTGACGTAAAATATTACCCGCAAGATAGCACCACGATGCTCTTTTCATTAAAGATGGCAGCTTGTTAAATATAATTTTTCAAATTAACCGCCTCAAAGGTAAGTAGCTAAAGAGGGCGGCACTGTTCTCTCTGGATTAAAGATGGCTGCTTGTCGAAAAGAATTTTTCAAATTAACCGCCTCAAAGGTAAGTAGCTAAAGAGGGCAGCACTGTTCTCTCTGGATTAAAGATGGCTGCTTGTCGAAAATAATTTTTTCAAATTATCCGCCACCACAAAGAGGGCAGCACGGTGCTCTCTTGATTAAAGATGGTGGATGACAGCTGAAGAGCGAGTAGAATTTGTTTCCAAATAAGAGCACGTGGAATTTGCCGCCACCACATAGAGTGCAGCACTGTTCTCTCTAGATTAAAGATGGTGGATGACAGAAAAGCGCATAGGTTTGTAAAGCACGTGGAATTTGCCGCCACCACATAGAGTGCAGCACTGTTCTCTCTAGATTAAAGATGGCGGATGACAGCTGTCAGAAAAGCACATGGGTTTGTAAAGCACGTGGAATTTGCCGCCACCACATAGAGTGCAGCACTGTTCTCTCTGGATTAAAGATGGCGGATGACAGCTGTCAGAAAAGCACATAGGTTTGTAAAGCACATGGAATTTACCGCCACCACATAGAGTGCAGCACTGTTCTCTCTGGATTAAAGATGGCGGATGACAGCTGACGAAATTGCCCGCATGATAGCAGCACAGTGCTCTATTGATTAAAGATGGCGGATGACAGCTGTCAAAAAAGCACGTGGCTTTGTTTCCCAACAAGAGCACATAGAATTTTTCAAATTGCCGCCACCACATTTCAAAGGTATCTAGCTAAAGAGTACAGCACTGTGCTCTGTTGATTAAAGATGGCGGATGACGGCTGTCAAAAAAGCGCGTGAGTTTGTTTCCAAACAAGAGCATGTAGAATTTTTCAATTTGCCGCCACCACATAAGGGCAGCACGGTGCTCTCTTGATTAAAGATGACTGCTGTCATGTGGAATTGCCTGCCACCACATTTCAAAGGTAACTAGCTAAAGAGTGTAGCACGGCGCTCAAAGATGGCTGCTGTCAAAAAGCATTTTTCAAATTATCCGCCACCACATTTCAAAGGTAAGTAGCTAAAGAGGGCAGCACTGTGCTCTATGGATTAAAGATGGCGGATGACAGCTGTCAAAAAAGCACGTGGCTGTCAAAATGCACGTGGATTTGTTTATCTCGAGCTAGTGAGGTTAAGTTGGTAGCACTAAGGTTTAGGACCGCCAAGATGGCAGCACTGCCGATGACAGGTGACGAATTTCACATCTAAAGAGGGCAGCACAGCGCTCTGTAGTTTAAAGATGGCGGATGACAGCTGTCAAAAAGCACGTGGCTGTCAAAAAGCACGTGGCTTTGTTTATCTCGAGCTAGTTAGGTTAAGTTGGTACCACCGAGGTTTATTCCCGTCAAGATGGCAGTACTGAGGTTAGCGATGCGTTGTTGTCGATGACAGCTGTCAAAAAGCACGTGGCTTTGTTTACAAATCTGTCAAAAAGCACGTGGCTGTCAAAAAGCACGTGGCTTTGTTTACCTCGCGCTAGTGAGGTTAAGTTGGCACTACTGAGGTTTAGGCCCGTCAAGATGGCAGTACTGAGGTTAGCGATGCGTTGTTGTCTGTCAGAAAAGCACGTGGCTGTCAAAAAACACGTGGCTTTGTTTACCTCATGCTAGTTAGGTTAAGTTGGCACTAGTGAGGTTTAGGCCCGTCAAGATGGCAGCAGTGAGGTTAGCGATGCGTTGTTGTCGATGACAGCTGTCAAAAAGCACGTGGCTTTGTTTACAAATTCGAATCTCCCGCCAAAATTCAAATCTCCCGCCAAAATTCAAATCTCCCGCCGAAATTCAAATTTCCCGCCAAAATTCAAATTTCCCGCCAAAATTCAAATTTCCCGCGCCGCGGGCGGCGGAGGAGGCGGCAGAACTGTCCAATTATACTACTTCCGAAAACCGTAAAAGTAGTTAGTCAATAAAATGATTATCAATAATAATCTGTACTTTTTAATGCCACTGTGATTGTCTGTGTATTATTTGATTTCATGTTTGTGTCCGAAGTTGTCTGTTGTTCATCTCTGAGTTTAGGGGCTAGGATTTTCCTTACTATTTAGCGTTTGTCTCAGTATTTCTGATGCCTGCTTTCCTATTCAAAAGCTGTGTTTATGATTCGCAGAGCCATTCTGGTTGTATGATGGTATTGTAATGCCTTAGTTTTGTGTATTTGAAAATGTAATTTTGTTACAGATATTTTGGGTGAGACGATAAAATTCTGGTCTCATTTCTTAGCTTCTAATTTCGGTGGCTTTTGCTCTGATTCCGTTTTCCTGAATGATTTCACCGAGGTATTTGAACTGTGGGACTCGTTCGATTTTACCTAGTTTTGTTTCAGAGTATTCTGGTGCTTGTTTTTTGCAAGTAATGTAATTCTTTCAAGTGATACCTGGAGACCGACTTTCTCCGCTGTTTCTTTTGGGAGTCCGGAAGACTACGTAGTAGTAGTAGTAGTAGTAGTAGTAGTACAAAGAGGAGGAAACATAATTTAACTATACATTTCAATTGAATAACTTAACTAGTTTAAAAATACCCCTATGACGAAATGATGTGTACGCCACGGATAACATAACATGACATCTTATCGGTGCACAATCCACTTGTGATGTTTCGCCATTGCATTATGACCCGTTATTATTTGTTCCAATATCAATGCCGCATTGATATATGTAACTACACTCATTTACTCAATACCTTTTGGTAAATTAAAAGCTAGAACATAGAAGTACCTTGTAAATGATATGGCGATAAAACGTAGGCAAGCAAATTGCAAATTACTTTCGTGGTATTATCTAATTTCCACTTAGTGCTAACTAACACGACACATAAAGGTAGGAGAAACGATGGTTCTTTTCTTTTTTCTTTGCAGAGCTAATCGAAGACAAGCCGCATGCTAAGCATCGAGTCCAGACAAATCACACAAGCACTGGAATGTGACGGGTTTTGCTGTTCTAGTTCGCCTTGAGACGTTGATCTCTGAGCAAAATTTACGAGGATTCAGAATTTCTCGTTGTCGCGAATGACCTACGGAAATAATTGATCTCATAACGCTTGTCTTGTGTGTATTTCTTGATCGTCGGCTTTCAGCGGTTGCAAAACGTCGCAGATTAAGGACGTATTGTGAATACTACGCGCTCGACACAGAATGAAGGCTGGAGGTGGAGTCGAAGGAAGAAAGTAATGAAAACCTGGTTAGCATTGCGTCTCTGTTCGTTTAATCTATTTTCACTTATTTCGTTGTCTTTGACTAAGAATACGCCTGTCATATCGTTCTAGTCCTGCAGTCCATCGGTAAAAATTCGTGTGCCCCCAAAAAGTGTAAACTAAACTTCTTCGATAATTTCAAAATCAAAATACATAGGCCTACATACTTCATACCGAGCTCGATAGCTGCAGTCGCTTAAGTGCGGCCAGTATCCAGTATTCGGGAGATAGTGGGTTCGAACCCCACTGTCGGCAAGCTGAAGATGGTTTTCCGTGGTTTCCCATTTTCACACCAGGCAAATGTACCTTAATTAAGGCCACGGCCACTTCCTTTCCAGTCCTAGCCCTTTCCTGTCCCATCGTCGCCATAAGACATATCTGTGTCGGTGCGACGTAAAGCCAATAGAAAAAATAAAAAATACATACTTCATGACAGATTCAGTCTGCAAGCTTCTGTGCATTGACTAAGCACCTCCACAATTCTCTATTTGTAACTAGCTCCTTGGCCTCGTTTAGTTCCACACCTCTTATCTTTAAATAATTAGAAACTGAGTATAAACATCGTCGTCTTAGTCCCCTTCTAATTCTCTTACCTTCAACGACCGAGTCCGTTATTCTCCTAGCTCAACTCCTTTCGTCTCACATGACCCCAACACCGAAGCCGATTTATGCGTACAGCTTCACCGATCGAGTTTACTCCTAACTTAGCCATTATCTCCTCATTCCGAATGCCCTCCTGCCATTGTTCCCACCTGTTTTACAAGGGATCATTCTCCCTACTTTCACGTCGGTTGCTTCTAGCTTATGCATACGATACCCTGAGTCCACCCAGCCTTCACCCCTGTACATCAAAGTTGTTCTGAAAACAGACCGAGTTTCTTCCGGGAGTTGACTTCTTTCTTACAGAATTATGGATCGCAACTGCGAGCACGCTGCATTACCTTTACTGAAACTTGATACAATCTCACTGATTATACTACCATCCTGGGAGAATACACATCCTAAACACTTGAAATAATCCCTGTTCCAGTTTTGCACTCTCAACCTGACATTCAGTTCTCTTAGATTTCTTCCCAACTGGCATCACTTTAGTGTTGGAATTGCTAATGTTCATACCATTCTCGCTACATCTCATTTCAAGCTCCATGAGATTAGAAAAACAATGGAAAACCATCTTCAGGACTCCGACGTTTGAGTTCGAGCCCACTTTCAACTAAATGCATGCTTACAGCTTAGACGAACCACGTTGCCAACCTGCTAGGTGATTCCGCATAACCGCCTACCAACGTTCATAGCTATATCAGTAAACAATCCAATTACATTCTTGTCTGTTATGGCAGACATATGAATAAGTATGCCGATTACACATAGCTTTCACCACTCCCGTACAACAGAATCAATCTGATGTCATCAGCACGGCCATTGGATTCATGCCTTTTGCTGGCAAGATGTGGTGTTTACACTGTCTTCTAATATGGGGTAGACCGAGCTCGATAGCTGCAGTCGCTTAAGTGCGGCCAGTATCCAGTATTCGGGAGATAGTAGGTTCGAACCCCACTGTCGGCAGCCCTGAAGATGGTTTTCCGTGGTTTCCCATTTTCACACCAGGCAAATGCTGGGGCTGTACCTTAATTAAGGCCACGGTTGCTTCCTTCCCACTCCTAGCCCTCCCCTGGTGTAGAATAACTGTTTTACTTTCACTGACCTGCATCAGCCTTATCCTTGGCATTAATAATAAGAAACTATTAGCGATGCTAGTCAAATGAACTGGCGTATGGCTTTTAGTGCCGGGAGTGTCGAGGACAAGTTCGGCTCGCCAGATGCAGGTCTTTTTGATTTAACTCCCGTAGGCGACCTGCGCGCCGTGATGGGGATAAAATGATGATGAAGACGACACACACACCCAGTCCCGGTGCCATGCTTAAAATTCCCGACCCTGCCGAGAATCAAACCCGGGACCCCAGTGACCAAAGGCCAGTACGCTAACCATTTAGCCATGGAGCCGGACAGTGATGCTAGTAATGCCATTTCTTATGGAGCCAGTCCCTGTTATGGATGTAGCCTAGTACATGCCTAAGTCACATCTTTCTGAGACAAAAGCAAATGTTAAAAATAAAATGCTCTACTCACAGGCAGCAGAAATTCTAATTTAACCACCAATCCCACAGCTGCGATACTCACCTGGAAACAAAACAAAACAACATTAACAATCATTAAACAAAAATATCTTTCCACACAATGAAGACTAATTCAAGTCTAAAACCAAGAAAAAAATAACAAACTAACTTTACCATGGTCGTCATACAATGCGGGATAAAAGGCTCGAGAGGTAAGCATGGCGATGTCGTGCCAGATGCGACCGTGCCACTAGCGACCGTATAATCTGTAACCGTGCCGGATGCGACCGGTGTTGACAACCCTATTTTCATTTTAATAAGCTTTTTCATCATCCAAGATAAGGTAAGCTAAATCAGAGCCAGAAAAGATTAGAAAATAGGTGAAAATTTTACAGCCCTGCTTACCGGATAGGGAATGAAAATGTTCTTTGGTCTGTTCAAATAGTGAACTACTATAACCGCAATTACAGTATGTATACTGAATTAGTCGTCGGGAAATACAGTCCGTATAAGTCTTTACGGAGAACAACCCCAACGATTCCGTGAAAGGTTTATAAATAATAATTAATGAGTAGCCTACATTTCTATGACGAAAGTTTAAATAAACCATGCATACATTACATCACACACAGAGGTAATATCTAGAACCAACTCAAGAACCCGTCTTTGAAAACTAAATCAGTGTAATGTGTAATTTAAAATGCCATAAAGAAAGATATTCCTTCTGCAGAGAAAACATAGATGGGTCATAAATAATGCAAGAGATATTTTATTATTAAAATCCTAAAAATGTTGGGGAGGGATGAAATGTTCAGTCAGGTTTAATTTAATTTAATGGCGTATGGCTTCCGGAGAGGCCTGGTGCGGGTCTCCTTCTCGTAGACGGCCTATTAGGCGACCTGCATATCTGTGAAGATGAGATCCCTACCTAGGATGATTTCTAATGGTGAATACGCCACACACACCCAGCCCCCGAGCCAATGGAATTAACCAATTAAGGTTAAAATCCCAGACCCGGCTGGGAATCGAACCCGGAACCCTCTAAACCAAAGGCCAGCACGCTGACCATTTAGCCAGGAAGCCGGACTACAGTCAGGTAATTCTGAATACTAGAATAACGTGAGTTCAGTTCAATTATAACGAAGATTATAGTGCCTATTTGTTTTTCAGTTACCTTATCTATAAATACAGTTCATAAAATTGTTGGGGATCATCAGGATCAGTCCACGGATTTTCTGGAAACAGAAATGACAGAACAGCATCTTCCTAAGTTGATTTCGAAGAATTTACTGTGAAGTACCAGCACTAAGCGCAATGTCACTTGAACCACTCCTATAAGCAGCTACTTCCTCTACTTTACGTAACCCCCATGGCACTACAGCCCTTGAAAGGCCTTGGCCTACCAAGCGACCGCTGCACAGCCCGAAGGCCTGCAGATTACGAGGTGTCGTGTGGTCAGCACGACGAATCCCCACGGCCGTTATTCTTGGCTTTCGAGACTGAGGCCACTATTTCACCGTCAGATAGCTCCTCAATTCTAATCACGTAGGCTGAGTGGACCTCGAACCAGCCCTGAGGTCCAGGTAAAAATCCCCGACCTGGTCGGGAATCGAACCCTGGGCCTCCGGGCGAGAGGCAGGCATGCTACCCCTACAACACGGGGCCGGCACTTTACGTAACATTCCTGGGAAAACTGGCAGTGTTTACAACACGGTATATGGTGATGCGTTTTATCCTACAACATGCCCATATATGGAGCTGCGTTTCCATGTCTGGGAGAAGGTACTAAACAGGTTATCTCAGTGCGTTACGGATCCTGCGGGAGACGGCAGGCTTCGAATCCCCCATCGGCCATCCTCGAAAATGTTTTTTCGTGGTTTCCCATTTTCATCTCCAGCCAAATGCCGGGATGGTACCTTTCTCATGGCCATGATCACTTCCTTTCATTCTCATTCCTAGCCCATACTATTACACCTACAGCCACCGACAACACCCTCATACAGTCGTACATACAGCTCACTCCCACTGGGTGTACCGGGTCGGACTCAAGTTCGATTATTTACGACCACGGAGTGGAATAGTAAATGCTGTCAAGAAGGGGATACTGTTTCAAACTCCCACTCAAAACCCAAAATGATTCCTACTCCACTGTCGACAGCTATGAAGATCTGTGATGTCCCATTTTCACACCTCAGTTAAGGTCAAGATTGCTTCCTTCAGAGTTCTAATCCTGTTCTTCATCACTGTCGCCATAAGACCTGTGTGCCAGTGCAACGTAAAATCAATAGCAATAATAATATTATGTCAAATAGGCTCAAGGAGATATGGTGCCATTGTTTTGTCCCCCTAAAACACATTTTTACAACATATTTACTATAGTGAGAATGAAAAAATATATGCATTCAACACTATATCGATAACCGGAAGACATTTTACGAACGCCTCCTGCCATTTGAAGCATTATTATTGCCTTAAACAAGTTCCGAGTTCCTGAAATGAGACAGTATGGATTTCCATTGCAAAAATTTAACGAAATTCCAACATGTTCGTCTACGTTATAACCTAGCGAAATTGCCTCTATTAATAGTCTAGATTTTGAATCTCTCTACAGCTATTTTCAACCTCTACAAGTGAAATTAATATAAGATTTTCTATATATATTGCAGATAGCACTCAAGGTGTCCGACTCGTTGGCTGAACGGTCAGCGTACTGGCCTTCGGTTCAGAGGGTCCCGGGTTCGATTCCCGGCTGGGTCGGGGATTTTAACCTTAATTGGTTAATTCCAATGGCACGGGGGCTGGGTGTATGTGTTGTCTTCATCATCATTTCATCCTCATCACGTCACCTACGGGTGTCAAATAGAAAGACCTGCACCTGGCGAGCCGAACCCGTCCTGGGATATCCCGACACTAAAAGCCATACGACGTTTCAGCACTCAAGGTCGATCTATTTCCTGACAATCCAAGAACACACATTCCTGGAACAACACGGAGCCACTTTCAAGGAAGCGAACAGTGAATACCCAGCTCCTATTTCAGACCCTTGAAAGCAGCAGTAGCTCTCTTTTCTCCAACCTTTCCATCCGCCTCACAACTTGATGCCTGCCTTCCCTTCGCCCTTGTTTGCATCAGGACATATTCTCGAGTCTCAGGTAATGCAATGGCTAATACACATTCAATTCATACCACAATCTGAATTATTCATGGAAGTTGTTAAAGGGGGGGGGGGGGGCAGTGGGGAGGGGCAGATTCTAAACCCACAAGCTAGCTAACTACATGACAACAAAGGAGGTCTCCAAAAAACGGTTGGTCTCGTGCCCTCAGGGAGGAAGGGCCTGCATCTGCTGGCAATTACGTCACCCAGCTGCCTCGTTAGCGAAAGGAAGTAGAGTCGCGTGACCTTTAGGATTGGAGCCAATCAGAGCATTGCCAGTATTTATCGTTCTGTCAAGACCAGCATTATAAGGATCAACTTACAAGTACATCGTTCTTAACTCCTGATAAGAGAGCGCTAGTTAAAGTACGCCGCTAATTTCACGAGTGGCCTCGTCGTGGACTGAGTTCTGGGTGGGCTTAGTGGCTCAAACTGTAGAACACAGGCTTTCGGAGTTCAAGTTGGCGGGTTCGATCCCGGCTCACTCCGATTATATATAAAGATGCCTAAATGCACCAGCCTCTTTTCAGTAGAGAAATCAGCACACAAAAGAGCTCCAGCGGGACAAAATTCTGGCACCTTAGTGTCTCCGAAGACCACAAAAGTAGGTAGGTAGTTAGTTAGTTAGTTAGTTAGTTAGTGGAACGTAGGCTATAATTATTATTTTTTATTTGTGAATTTACCACTTAGAATCACGCTACAATTTCATTTTTTATTTGTCTGAAGTTTCCTCTTCCTCCACTACTCCTTCATATGGGCGCGATGTTATTTCTTCTGTTCATCCGTCCAGGCTCTTGCCGTCTTTTCAGTTATTTCGACTTGAAACCCTTCCAAATTTTGAATCAGGGTCCGAAATATTTTCCTGTCTAACATCTGAACTTCCTGGATGTTGGACTTCTCTAGATCTTTACGAAATTTCTTAATCCATGCCGCCGTTGTCTTGGTGTTCCACACTTAGTCGAATCACTTTTTGGTTAGTCTGGTTGTGTCCATTCTGTACAAATGCCCGAGAAATTATAACTTCCTCTTTTTCATTGTCTCTGAAATTCCCCCCACATTTTTGATACTTCATTGTTGTTCCAAAGTTTCCATCTAGCTTCAGTCTAAATTGGGCCCAAGATTTTCCGTGATATTCTTTTTTCTAGGATATCCAGCTTCTCCAACTTGTGATTCATCGAGAGGCATTTGCTGGTGTACAGGCATTCTGTTTTCACTACAGTGTTGTAATGCCTTATTTTGGCATTGAATGAGATACATTTCTTGTTATAGATGTTTTTAGTTAGTCTATAAGCTCTCTCCATTTTAGAGTTATTATTATTATTATTATTATTATTATTAATATTACATTTTAAGCACTGTTAGAGAAAAATATAATGTTGTCTATTACAATAAAATAGTATATCAATAGTAGTGATAAATATAAATACACTGTAAATAGTTATGTAGTGGTTAGTGTGATTAGCTGCCACCCCCGGAGGCCCTGGTTCGATTCGCGGGTCTGCCACGAAATTTGAAAAGTGGTACGAGGGCTGGAACGGGATCCACTCAGCCTCGGGAGGTCAAATGAGTAGAGGTGGGTTCGATTCCCACCTCAGCCATCCTGGAAGTGGTTTTCCGTGGTTTCCCACTTCTCCTCCAGGCAAAAGCCGGGATGGTACCTAACTTAAGGCCACGGCCGCTTCCTTCCCTCTCCCTTGTCTATCCCTTCCAATCTTCCCATTCCCCTGCAAGGCCCCTCTTCAACATAGCAGGTGAGGCCGCCTGGGCGAGGTACTGGTCGTCCTCCCCAGTTGTATCCCCCGACCCAAAAGTCTGAAGCTCCAGGACACTGCCCTTGAGGCGGTAGAGATGGGATCCCTCGCTGAGCCGAGGAAAAAGCCAACCTTGGAGGGTAAGCAGATTAAGGAAGAAAGAAAGAAAGAAAGAAAGAAAGAAAGAAAGAAAGAAAGAAAGAAAGAAAGAAAGAAAGAAAGAATATTAATAAAGTAATAACATTCCTTAGTTTATAATTTGAAAAACTGAAAGTTCCTCTAAAACAGTGAAGCCAGATGATAAAATATTGTAAATAAAAATGCAGGCCTATTTGTTCGTGTCGCTTCACTGTTACAGAAACATGTAGTCTAAGGATAACCGAGCTCGATAGCTGCAGTGGCTTAAGTGCGGCCAGTATCCAGTATTCAGGAGATCGTGGGTTCGAACCCCACTGTCGGCAGCCCTGAAGATGGTTTTCCGTGGTTTCCCATTTTTACACCAGGCAAATGCTGGGACTGTACCCTAATTAAGGCCACGGCCGCTTCCTTCCAACTTCTAACCCCTTCTTGCCCCATCGTCGCCATAAGACCTATCTGTGTCGGTGCGACGTAAAGCAAATAACAAACAAAAAAAAAAGTCTAAGGATAATTTTTTCATGAAAACGGTTTATTACTTTTGATTGTTATTTTTATCATGCCGAGATCCATCTCTGGTGAGATATATATTGCTAGTGGTTTAACGTCGCACTAACACATCGAAGGTTTTCGCTGACGCAAGAATGGAAAAGGGCTGGTACTGGTGTAAAAAGTGGAAACCATCATCCGGGCTGCCGACGATGGGATTCGAACCCACCATCTGCCGAATGCAAGCTCACAACTACGCGACCCTCACCGCAAGGTCAACTTGCTCGGTCTGGTGAGATACAGTGTGCAGAGTGCACAGTCTCTCCTGGTACGAGCTAGATCAAGTCTATTACTTTAATTTTTCTGTCTCAATATCTTCTTTGGCTTTGACAATATAAAACAACTGAGATGTGGGCATTACCAATAACATAGTTTATTACACTGCCAGTTCCTGTGAAAAATATTGTAAAAGTGTTCCTCGTAGAGTCGGTTGGTGTATGCGTACAAATGGGCAGAATGAAATTTAGTAACACCTTCTGGCTTTGGGAGGAAAGCAACGGGAAACTACCTCACTCCTCATTTTCCTATTTCGCCTAGGCTACCTATGACAGTCCATAATGGATCTGTTGAAGATCCTACCAGCATTTAGGCTGAGGATATAACATACCTTATTATCAAACTATGATGTTTAGCTCCATGGCTAACGATCAGCACGCTGGCCTTAGGTCAAATATGTCCTGGGTTCGATTCAGCACGGGGTCGGAGATTTTAGCCTTCATTGTTTATCTCCTCCGGCTCGGGAACTGGGTGCTTGTTCCGTCTTCAACATCAGATTTGATCCTAGGCTGGGCCCCATTCCCACAAGCGCGCAGGTTGCCCATAGGTGTTATCTCAAAAGAACTGTACCAGATCTCTGCGGAGGCCGCAGAACATTCTTCTTCTTCTTCTTCTTCTTCTTCTTCTGCCGCGCTGAGTGGCTCAGACGGTTAAGGCGCTGATCCTCTGACCCGAACTTGGCAGGTTCGACCCTGGCTCAGCCCGGTAGTATTTTAACATTCAAAATATGACAGAAGAATGTGTAAGAAAGTTGTCCAACGAGTGAAGACTCAGAAAGAGAAACAGTAGTAAGGGTAGAATGTAAGTAATAAAAGAGTAGTAGAATTTTGTAAAATAAGTGAAAATATGACAATAAAGATGCATATGTTAACAGAAAGAGAAATGAGAAGGACAATTCATTAATGGGAGTATACAAGCATACAGCCATAAGAGATGGAAAACTAATGCATGTTATGTAATTAACATATGGACATGGCATATCGACTAAAAAAACAGTAGAGAATAAGAAAAATCAGAGAGCAATATGTAGATGGAAAAGATATAAGAAAAACTGAAAATGAACTAGAACTTAACACTCTTGTTAAATTATTAAATAGAAAATGGAATAAACCAGGAAGAACGGCAAAATTATGTAAAACCATCAGAAGAATATGGGAAAAGAAATCTAAAGAAGGCGAAATTAAGGAATATACTGTATATGCAGTAGTAAGGATATACATGATAACCTAATTTAAGTCCAGCAACCTCAAAATTGCAATAATAATGTCATAGGCTTTACGTCCCACTAACGACCTTTTCGGTTTTCGCAGACGCCGAGGTGTCGGAATTTTGTCTTGTAGGAGTTCTTTTACGTGCCAGTAAATCTACCGACGCAAGACTGGCGCATTTGAGCACCTTCAAATACAATCGGACTGAGCCAGGATCAAACCTGCCAAGTTGGAGTCAGAAAACCATCAACTCAACTATCTGAGCCGCTCAGCCCGACCCTCAGATGTGTAAGGTCGTGTAACTACCAAAGATACGTCCAAGTGATATTTATGGGATATTTATTAGTAAATTATATTTTAATTATTTCTTGTAACACTTCATAAATCCGATTAAATGTGATACGCTGTATTCACAAAATCTACCTCCTTGTAGTACTTTTGATTAAAAAAAAAAAAGATTTCTCTCTCTCTCTCTCTCTCCAGTTGGTGGTCATCGGTGATTGTGAGAGAAGAGCACGGCATTTATTCATTAATTCTTTAATATTATTTAAGTCAGCGTGAATATTGAGGCATTTCTCTCCCTTGAGAATGAAACTGCTGCCTATCTGAATGCTTTACTCATAAAGACAGTGTCGACATACCGTGCAGCATAACTTTGTTCAATATAATTAATCTTCTCTATTTCGACGTAATTATGAGAACTAATTATGAAGTTCAATTTCCTTCTACCGCAAATGAATTTCAAAAGGAGAGAAGAAATGAATTGTTTTTCAAAGAAACTTTCTTACCAACACTGGTTAATTAATTCTGAAAACTTTCTGACCTACTATTAAATACCAACTTCCAACTTAAAGCTTGACATGGAAATACAGTTTCCTTTTGAAGTCTTTGAAGACGAAAACCATTAATTGCCTTTTCTTTTATTTCCGGAGGAGAAAAAGTTGTGCTTCGAGTTCAGAAGATGGTAACCCCCGGCGAGTCAATTAGTGGGCTCAAGCGGCGTGCAAGGGCTGATTAAGAAATTGATACAAATAATGTGTGGTGTTACAGGGGTGAAGGATTTATGGCGCCATGTCGGCTACTTCCTCCAGAGATTTGTGGCGCTCTTTTGTATCATCTAGGAACCACGAGGCCAGTAGCAAACTAACAACGACTTGCCTTAACTGGACGACACACATTTGAAGAATAGAATAGTAAGGAACAGTATGTCCAGCACCTTGGCTGAATGGTCAGCGCAATAGCCTGCAGTTCATAGAGCGCGGGTTCGATTCCTATCCGGACCGGGGATTTTTAACCGCGTATGGTTAATTTCCCTAGCTCGGGGACTGGGTTTTTGAGATTGTCTTCATACACATATTCATTTACATACAATACATTACACTTCCAACCACCACAAAAAGGCGCAGTATTTAATACAACCTTCCACAAAGAGTTGGTGGCGGGAAGGGCATCTGGCCGTAAAACTGGGCCCGACTCTCAGAATTTACGTCCCCAGATAATTAGTAAAAAGGTCAAAAAAAGAAGAAGCTAAGGGTCAGTATGTAATCAGGATAGGTTAATACATGTATTGTACAGGGTCTCTCATATAAATTCAGACCGAACGCACAGTGTTTGTACTCTGCGCTACAGCAGCTGCCTCAGCCGAACTTATGTCGCGCGCGGCCGCCCTGCTCTTTTTTTTTTTTTGCTAGTTGTTTTACGTCGCACCGACACAGATAGGTCTTACGGCGACGATGGGACAGGAAAGGGCTAGGAGTGGGAAGGAAGCGGCCGTGGCCTTAATTAAGGTACAGCCCCAGCATTTGCCTGGTGTGAAATAGGAAACCACGGAAAACCATTTTCAGGCCTGCCGACAGTGGGGTTCGAACCTACTATCTCCCGAATACTGGATACTGGCCGCACTTAAGCGACTGCAGCTATCGATCTCGGTCCGCCCTGCTTTAAACGTATGTACAATCTTATATGAAACCTATTTTTTAAAAAAATTCTATCTGTTCGGGGCGTCGATCTAGAGAGATATCTTACCCCTACTTGCACCATATATGTATGTGAGGAACATGCGTGTATTTTGTAAATGGCGGAAGTGTAAAGTGTTGAATGTGAGGAAAGGAACGTTAAGGACGACACAAATACCCAGTCCCCAGGCCAGGGACTATTAATCATGTACAATTAAAACAAACCCTGACCCGGCCGGGAATCGAATCCGGGGCCGCCGGGTAACAATATGAAACCTTAGCATATAAAAGATGCTGGAAGAGTCCTCCTCCCCGGGTTACACAGGCACTGTATAGGGTAACCACATTCAGGCTGACGCGACTGAGTTCTGCCACTGTAATCTTTCTGATTTCTTTCAGTTCCTCCAATGTGTGAGGATTTGTTCAATACACTTATACTTTTAACGGGCGAGTTGGCCGTGCGGTTAGGGCCACGCAGTTGTGAGCTTGCATCCGGGAGATAGTGGGTTCGAACCCCACTGTCGGCAGCCCTGAAGATGTTTGCCCGTGATTTCCCATTTTCACACCAGGCAAATACTGGGGCTGTACCTTAATTAGAGCTACAGCCGTTTCCTTCCCACTCCTAGGCCTTTCCTATCCTATTGTCGCAATACGACCGGTCTGTGTCGGTGCGACGTAAAGCAAATTGTACCCAAAAATCACACACTTTTTCTTTCAGTTTACCCCACAAGTAAAAATCACGCACTGTTAGATCTGGAGACCGAGGAGAAATAGACCAGCGCAGATCACTCTGTCTGCAAACACTTACGAGATTGTAAGAAGGGAACCTTCTGCTGTATGAACAGGGGCTGAATCTTGTTGAAACCACCCACACGATTTTTCTTCTTCTGTTAACTGATGGAAGAACGGCGTAAAAATGTCATCTTGGTACCTCTCTGCATTTACTGTCGTCTCGAAAAAAATAGGCCTAATTATTTGTCTTGCACCTACAGCACACCAAACACCAATCTTCCTATCGTAATGAGGGACTTCATAAAGACCTTTAGTATTTCCTGCACACCAATAGTGAGAGTTATGACTATACCTCGGATTTGTAGGTGGTAATAGGTTAGAATGCAAAGTAATTTGGTTTGTAGGAAGTGTCACGCAACCCGTTGTACCATAATGTAGGAAGAGTAGCATAAATTAAAGGAGTTCTATATGCTGTACCCCTAATATCTATGCAAATCTCATAGCACGACCGCTGTACAGTGTAGCGTACACTTGTTACTGGCTTAAGTAAGTTTGCATTCTAACCTATCAGCACCTAATAATCCGGACTCTAGTTTTGACTGTTCACATGACAATTAAGATGAAATGAAATGTCGTATGGCTTTTAGTGCCGGGATATCCCAGGACGGGTTCGGCTCGCCAAGAGCAGGTCTTTCTATTTGACTCCCGTAGCCGACCTGCGCGTCGTGATGAGGATGAAATGATGATAAAGACAATACATACACACAGCCC
Source organism: Anabrus simplex (assembly GCF_040414725.1). Lineage (NCBI taxonomy): Eukaryota > Metazoa > Arthropoda > Insecta > Orthoptera > Tettigoniidae > Anabrus > Anabrus simplex. The sequence goes on from NC_090271.1 coordinate 220,273,930, forward strand.
CCGTGCCGTAGGAATTAACCAATTAAGGTTAAAATCCTCGACCCGGCCTGGCAATCGAACCCGGGACCCTCTGAACCGAAGGCCAGTACGCTGACCCTTCAGCCAACGAGTCGGACGACAATTAAGATGAAACCAGAACATTTACATACGAAAATACGGTGTTGTAATGATAACTGTCTCACCATGTTAACAGCTGAGATTCAGACTGGCGACTGATGCTTGTCATGTCGAACAGGTGCAGGCTGCTTGCAAGGTCGAAACTATGCTCGCGCCTCCCATACTGCAGAACCTCAATCGCAGACTGAAAACCCCACTTCGACCGTCTTAGTTTATATGAGAGACCCTATCCATACTATCTACGATGCAATGGCTGTGTCAGAATCAAAAAATAGTATACTACCCACGATCTCAACTTGACAAGTTCAACCCCGGACGGGGCAGGGATTTTTGAGGGACTGAGCAAAAATAATGACATTTGATGTTACAACGGTTCTGAATGATACCGCCGGAGTCTTCCTCCTGGTCGTGAAGACCAACTGTCCTCATTTTGAGACATCATGTGTACTCATCGGAATAAGATGTCCGACTTGTTGGCTGAACGGTCAACGTACTAGCCTTCGGTTCAGAGGGTCCCGGGTTCGATTCCCGGCCGGGTCGGGGATTTTAACCTTAATTGGTTAATTCCAATGGCATGGGGACTGGGTGTATGTGTTATCTTCATCATCATTTCATCCTCATCACGACGCGCAGGTCGCCTACGGGAGTCACATAGAAAGACCTGCACCTGGCGAGCCGAACCCGTCCTGGGATATCCCGGCACTAAAAGCCATACGATATTTCATTTCATCGGAATAAGATCAACTGACCTCAAGTCCGAATCATAGTTATATTTTAAGTTTGGTAGGAATTGTTTATCAATTTGTTCTTAAAACTTTTCAAATGTTTTTGTAGCTTTTAATTTCACTTATTGTTTTTCAATATTCTTTAAATTTGTAGATCTAACTTCACAATCACTTTTAATTTTTAGAGTTCCTTATAAACTATTACATTTTTACAATTTTGCTTTACGTCGCACCGACACAGCACCAGCATTTGCCTGATGTGAAAACGGGAAACCACGGAAAACCATCTTCAGGGCTGCCGACAATGGGGTTCGAACCCACTGTCTCCCGAATGCAAGCTGATAGCTACGTGACCCAAACCGCGCGGCCACTTACTTGGTTATAAACTATTTATTTAATCAGTATTCACTGTGTGAATTCTTTATGTTTGGCTGTGTCTAGGTGGAGGAAGAATTTATAAAAATACAATCTTGGTTCAACTTACAGTAAAACTAATTCACTTTATGATACAACCTATATATCACTACCATGACGCTGTGTTAACTGAATACCCTACGACAGCAACAAGAAACTGGACCGGAGTCTGAACACATGCCTAAGATAGGCTACATGGTATCTTAAATTGTGATATGAAGCACATAAATGTATCGCCCTATTAAACTGGCGTGGCTTCAACAGTACCAGGGCCGTGAACTTCACATGGTATTACTTCTACACGAAATACTTTCCTCTAACACTCCCAAATATCTTTCTTCACCATGTTCTTACAACTCTTCTTATCACGACTACAATACGAGATCTGGCTCCTCTCTTGCCATACCCGTAAGCCACACCACTGTTTACAACCGCTCCTCAGCTTGCTTGAGATTGTGGGTTCGAACCCCACTGTCGACAGCCCTGAAGATGGTTTTCCACGCTTTTCCATTTTAACACCAGGCAAATCCTGGGGCTGTACCTTAATCAAGCCCACGGTCGCTCCCTTTCCGCTTCCTAGCCCTTCCCTCTCCTATCGTCGCCATAAGATCTACTAATGTGGGCGGTCCTGGGGCAGAAATGTCACTAACTCTACCGGATCTGACACCGCGATCTTAGGATCCGGCGGCCGACACTCTACCAGTATCTGTCACTTTTAGGCGTTCCAGGATGTGATACAAACATAATTTGTCTACAACGTGTTCGACTCGTTGACCATTTTACACAATTATATTTACCGCCTCCGCCCCTGTGGGTCAATTCCCAGCTCTGTCACGAAATTGATAAGTGGTATGACGATTGGAACGCGGTCTACTCAGTCACGGAAAGGTCAGCTGATTAGAAGTGGGGTTCGATTCCCACCTCAGCCATCCTCGAAGTGGTTTTCCGTAGTTTCCCAATTCTTTCCCAGGCAAATGGTACCTAACTAATGGCCACGGCCGCTTCCTTCCCTCTCCCTAGTCTATTCCTTCCAATCTTCCCATCCCCTCACAAGGCCCCTGTTCAGCATAGCAGATGAGACCGTCTGGGCGAGATATTGGTCCTCCTTCCCAATTGTATCCTCAAACCGAAGTCTCACGCTCCAAGACACTGTCCTTGAGGTGGTAGAGGGGAAAATGCAACCCTGGTGGGTAAACGGATTAAGAAAGAAAGAAAGAAAGATCTTTACTGCCAATATGAACAGTAATCATATCTACTTAATTATTTTAAATCTCTTATGTTTAATTATTATTTATTTCCTGCAGAGAAAATTTAACCATAATTATTATTTATTTTCTGCACAGAAATATATCTTTAACATTTTTTTTGTACTGTAGGTAAGCTGTGTAGTTAGGTCGATCTCTGCTCTGAACTAGCAGAGTTAATTAGTGAGCTGGTGGTGCGCTCCACGGCGCGTCAAGTGGCCACATTGAGTCTCAGCTCGGCCGTGTACAGTGTGTATACACTCAAATGAGCTGCTTTCATACACATGGCTCGTGTGTAGCGAACACATTCATACCAACTTCATAATGCTACACATATCGTGATGCTAATGGAGTTGTAAGGACAGAACACTGGCCATCGGAAACTCACTTATCACTTTAATGAGAGTTGTTCGTTTCGTCATTTTCTCAGCTCTCTTCTTGCTTTTCTCTTTCCTTCCTTCTTTCTTTCTTTCTCTTTCTTTCTTTCTTTCTTTCTTTCTTTCTTTCTTTCTTTCTTTCTTTCTTTCTTTCTTAATCTGTTTACCATCCAGGGTTGTTTCTTCCCTCGGACTCGGCGAGGGATCCCATCTATACCACTTCAAAGGCAGTGTCCTAGAGCGTGAGACTTGGTCGGGAGAGATACGACTGGGCCGAAGGGCTAGTACCTCCCCCAGGCGACCTCACCTGCTATGCTGAACAGGGACCTTGTGCAGGGAATGGGAAGATTGGAAGGGACAGACAAGGAAGAGGGAAGGAAGCGGCCGTGGCCTAAAGTTAGGTACCATCCGGGCATTTGCCTGGAGGAGAAGTGGGAAACCACGGAAAACCACTTCAAGTATGGCTGAGATGGAAAACAAACCCCCCTCTACTTATTTGACCTCTCGAGGCTGAATGGACCCCGTTCCAGCCCTAGTAACACTTTTCAAATTACGTGGCACAGCCGGGAATCGAACCCAGGCCTCCAGTGGTGGCAGCTAATCACACTAAACAGTACACCACAGAGGCGGACTTTCTCAACTCTCAAGATTTTAAAAGGCCTTTTTGTTGAAAAATGTTAAGATCGCTGAAAAATTCAGCATTTCTTTCTTAACAAATGACAACAAAATAATGTGCTGAGGGTTGCTTTATGAAGGGAGCTATTCAGTTCCAAGTGCAGAAGGTTCTTCTTTTCGCTATTAGTTTTACGTCGCTGCAACTTAAGACAGGCCTTATGGCGACAATGGGATAGGACAGAACAAGGAAGTGACCGTGGTCTTAATTAATCTACAGCCCCAGGATTTTCCCGGTGAAAATGAGAAACCACGGAAAATCATATTCAGGGCTGCCGACAGTGGGGTTCGAACCCACTATCTCCCGAATGCAAGCTGACAGCTGTGCACCCCTAACCGCACGGCCAACTCGCTCGGTTTGTAGAATAGCTTCTGGTTCCCTGTTGCAGATGATTTCTATGAAGTGACCAAACTCTTCCCATACTTTCGTCTTCCCCTCCTTGACCGTGTTCTTCACTCTTGCTCTCCCTTATTTGTATGCCAGGTAGTCTGCTTCCTATTTCTGTGAATAATAATAATAATAATAATAATAATAATAATAATAATAATAATAATAATAATAATAATAATAATAATAATAATAAAGACCTACCCTGTGCAGGTTAGGTCTGCCATTTATGCAGCCTTTGTACCAATTTCGACGTTTCATTTTACTCTACGAAATGACCGAGAAACGGATCTCTGTTGGTCCATCGACGGCTGAGTTGTAATTAATATCGTGGAGTAAACACCAAATGTGTCACCAGAGATACATTACATGCCGAAATCGTATGACATGGAGTGTCGTATGAACTTTCTTCCGTCCTTCAAAAAATTCGACTACCTCTGCCGGGGTTGAACCCGCAATCTACGCCAACCTTGGCCAAGGTCGAACCTGTGGTCTTATGTACAGTAAGCTAAGCTATGTCAACACTTGGTCACTATCACTGGCTAGGTGTAATGTTGAGGGATAGTAATGATAGGTCATATAACCTTGTTCTCCAGTGCTTTCCCACTCCTAGATTATCATACCTGACCTGCATGCAGAACACCAGAGAATACAGCTTCGAAGATGTTAAAATAAGCTAAGATAAAGATATCATCCAGATTATAGATAACCAGTCCTTTTTTTGCACTCGCTATAATCATGGCATTTAGAACACAGTGGCTCCTCCCGCTTAAACGCCGTGTTTTGGAGGCGCAACAACTGAGCATCAGGCAGCCTCAAATTGGAGTTAATTCCCTAAGTCTACTTTTCGCTGCGGTAAGAAGTTCTAAGCAAACAGAAGGCGGGGCAGAAGGGAGCAGGACCACCAGTGCAGAGCGCGGACCGGTTCTACGACCGCGGGCACAAATTGGAAACGTGATTCGAGTACCAACACGAACTCGCCTCATTACTGCGATCGATCTCTGGGTTCTGATCTCCAGTGTTTGTTTTACTTAAACTATTCTTATCATTGTTGTTGCTGTCTTTTTAAGGGCTCAATAGACAAGCGTGAATTTTTAAAAGCGTACCATTACAGGGGAGTTCAGATACTCATCTTGCCGGTGTTAAAATTATTATTGTGAATCCCTGAAATCTCTGCAGCACGAAATTCGAAATATTAGATATTTTTCTTAGTCCGGCGCTTTAGCCGAATGATTGGCGTCGGTATGATCTGTTCAGAGGGTTCCGATATTGAATACATTCCTCCACATAAGGTTGGCGTCTACAGAGGTGCCAACTGTTACGGATTATCCGTAATTATTACGGATTTCTCCCCACAATTACGGGATTACGGCCAAAGGGTAAATTATTACGGAAAAGCGACATTATAACGACATTATAATTTCTACGCAAAAAATAAGGAAAGAAGGTAAAATGAATCTTTTCGAGCATTAGTACTCGACTCTCTTCGTTTCAATGCTTGTGAGTTGGCAACGATACTTATTCGATCGTCACTTCCTTTTGATACCCGTGAGCGTCGTGAAATTCATTGTGAGGAACTCTACTCTGCTATCCTTCACTATAAAATGTTATTTTCTATTATTGCAGTATTAAGTATACCTGCCAGTAACTCTCCCACAGAAAGATTTCTCAGTGTTAATAGGAAAAAACAGAAGGACTTCAGGCCTACAATAATCACATCTACACTGGAATCGCTTATTGTTCATAAGCGGAAAATGTCCTCACAGGAGGAAGGACGCTACAAGAAAAATTCCACACAAAAGCACCTGCTGCGTGTGAAACAAGCTACAAAGAATATTTTACGACAGAACAGGTAATGTGCAAACGTATTGTGGAATAGGATATATTTTAGAATAGATTGTTGTCGGGAAGGACAAAGAGGGTGTTCAGAAGGGATGAGTGTGCTTTGGATTTGACTCCAACATTTTTCCAAGGGTAGGGAAGGGGAATTACGTAAAAACCATTCCAAAGGTTGGCAACTCTGAGCCGTCAGAAAGGGCATCCGGCCGTAAAACAGGGCCAAGTCCCATCGTGTGACTCTGTTCGCACCAACGACCATGGGGAATATCGAGGGGAATATCGACATATCGTGGCGGTGGCGGAATAAATAGTCTAATAATAATAATAATAATAGTAATAATAATAATAATAATAATAATAATAATAATAATAATAATAATGTAGCTTTTCATAACTACAAAATGCACGTCGATCTCACAAGGGTTGCCGTCCTTCCTGCATACCATGTGTCGGTAAAGGTAAATTAAAGTGCGATCTCCGTCGAACCGTTCATGAACGTCCGCAGAAAAACGAACAACTTCGATAAATGGATAATCAGATTGAAAAACAATAACATCCCAAAGCAACGGGAAACTACCTCACTCCTCATTTCCCTAGTACGCCTCTTCGGTGATGCCTAGGCCAACTATGACAGCTGATGGCGGAGTTGTTGAGAATCCAATCAGCTTTCGGGCTGAGGACTAAACATAACATACAGTAAGTGCTGAAAATGTTCAGCCTGTAGACAAGTGTTGTAGCGTGTGATGATATCCTGGTTCATTATCTGCAATTGGAAGGTGTTGTATATCAACTGACCAAGCACCCAAACTGATTTTGTTAGATTATTGCTCCATCTGGAAGCTAAACGTGTACATTTTATGCAGTTTATTGTTCGGACGTTCGTTCTCAACACGTTTTCGCGGCAAATGAATTCTGACCAAACGCCAACCCCTCAATCCCTAAATTAAAGTTTTGCATCAACCGCCATTTGGATGTTATGCATCACTTGACCAAGCGCCGAGATATATACACAAAAGCAAAATATTTTGTATTAAGTCATTTTTCATGCGAAATGTAATGTATTATATACAAAATTGGAGGTAAACCATATATTTTCTTGTTAATGTATCAAATTGAGTGTTTAAGAATAGGCCTATATTGACGTTATCTGAGAAGATGCCCCTTGGTCATTTTTATGCTTTATTGCGGTTCCTTTAGTTTTCTTCTTTTGCATCATTTGACTAACCAAAAATATTGTTATTTAGTGATTCGATTGTCTTTAAAAAAATCATTGTAGTGTAGAATATGGCACTATTTTAACACACTTCATTGCCTATTTAAGCACATGATTATATTCTATCGTGTGTTATAGGTTCTCAAAAGTTTCAAAAATTATAACTCATAAACTTCAATCGATATTTCAGCGGTTCTTTTTCATACATTGCATATCAACTCAAATAAGCCAAAGTATATTTCCAGACCAATTCGTATCATGTATGTAGGACCAGGAGTTCATTAACTGATTTTCGCTGGCAGTCTTACACTTTTGTTAGGTACTGTATGTTTTTTGTACCAAGTTTGAAAAAAATACACGTTTATATTACGCTTTCAAAATTACACAACCACACAATACACATTCAAACTGCAACTAAACTCTGAAATAATACTGACAATCTTGCACCAGAACATATATTTGCACGCTACTAATGAAGGTTGTGGCGCAACTGATCTTTGTTCACTCTCACCGTACATCAAGACTGCAAAAGAGGAAGCGGAGTGGTCTTCGAAAGCAAAGCAAAGTCACCTCCGTACAGGCCATGAAGGCCCTTGGAGGAGTAGAAGGTAAAGGCTTCCACCACTTTTAACCTCGGCACGTGATAGGGTAGAGTGGTTAGCTCTACGCCCGGCGGCCTTTGCCCGCAGGAATTAACCTGGTACTCATTTTTGGTGCAGGCTGAGTGAACCTCAGGGCCATTTGCACCTCCGGAAGTGGAAATCTCGTTTCTTAAATTTTACGGCTTCCTGACGGGGACTCGAACCCACGTCCTTCCGGGCGAACCGAGCACGCCTTTACCGCCTCGGCCAGGCAGCCCCTACTTCTTCGAAATAACTACGTCTTAACAAGTAAATAATGACATACGCCTTGTGTGCTTTTACTATAATAATAATAATAATAATAATAATAATAATAATAATAATAATAATAATAATAATAATAATAATAATAATAGGCTAGTAATAATCCCGTAGAACAATAGCATATTAGGGCGTTGGCCTGCCACGACTACCGCTGCCCAGCCAGATGGCCTGCAGATTCTGGAGCGAAACGTGGTCACCGTGGTGACATCCTCAGCTGTACCGCTTGGCATTCTTGACCGGGTCCGCAGCTTCTCCTATCAGAGACAGCTCCTCAGCTGACTACACGAGGCTGAGTGAACTCCATTCCGGTCTTCAGTCTAGAATTAAAATCCTTTCACTGACCAGAAATCGAACCCGGTATCTCCAGGTATGAGGTGGTCACGCTGATCTAACTCAACAATGTCAACATTTACGTCCTTTTACACTCCCAATGTCGGTCATCGCCAAATTGAAATTCTGTGCAATCTCCTTTTGAATTCTTGTATCAGTTGGATTCAAAAACATAAAGTCGTAAAATCCTATGGCCTACCAAGCGACCGCTGTTCAACCCGAAGGCCTGCAGATTACGAGGTGTCGTGTGGTCAGCACGAATCCTCTCGGCCGTAATTCTTTGCTTTCTAGACCGGGGCCACTACCTCACCGTCAGATAGCTCTACAATTGTAATCCCGCGTGCTGAGTGGACCTCTAACCAGCCTTCGGATACATGTAAAAGTCTCCGACCTGGCCGGGAATTGAACTCGGGTCCTCCGGGTAAGAGGCAGACATGCTTCCCCTACACCGCGGGGCCGGCTATAAAGTCGTATAGCCACAAGTTATCTATTAAACGTAACTCATAAACGCACTCCAAACAAGAAGCCATTGGACAGCCAGCAGCCTCAAATGAATTAACAACAATATTATTTATGTATTCAAGCTTTTCCAACCGTGAAATTACCAGCGTTCCGCCCCAGTTGGGCTCATCAATCGGATGCTTCACCTCTCCAAGTCTAGTACGCCGCTGAATCGAAACGCCGCTGTAAGCCTGCTTTTGAAGCACATGCAGTGACAGTACCTCCAGTTAGGTGCCTATACTGGTATGTTGCCTTGTGGAAAACTTAGTGTTTGAAACAATCTTAGTGTGTGTTAACTTGTCCTACTTGTACAACTATTTGTTATCCTTTGAGAGTGGGGGGGGGGGGGTTATATTACGAAGAAATTCCAGCTCTTTACCTGAAAGATAAGTGTCACGGCTTTCAGTTCGGAGAGTCCTGGGTTCGATTCCCGGTCGGAATCTATGATTTCAGCCATGTCTGGTTTCTTCCGCTGGCTCGGAGACTGAGAGTTTATATTTGTCTCAATACTCTACTCTTAATATACACACAACATATAACGACCAACCATCACAGAAACACTCGATAGTAAATAAAACCCTACAAAGAGGGGCGGCGTCAGGAAAGACATCCGACCGTAAAACGGGACAAAGCCCACATCGACTTCACCAGCGGAAGACGACTAAGAAGATTACGAAGGAAGCGGCCTTGAAAAGAAAAACTTCGGGGGTTGAATCCCCCCTCCCCCGAAGTATATAAGTCCTGGTTAATGTATTAATCAGCCCTGTGCGAAGGAGATAGAATTCATCCACGATGTACTCTACCTGTATCACATGCTCTCAACTTGGGACCTAGTATGGCGACCACAGGGGCGGACACGAACTGCGCAAGTCAGAAGGTTGTGTCTTGATTGCTTACAGTCCAGACTGCGTACAAGTGATTAGTGTTGACGTGAAATGCATAAAACAGATACAATTTTCACAACAGTCTCATACGTAATTTTTGTTCTAGTAGTATTAACATCACCTGGTACATTCGGATGTTTTAGATAACCTAACCATATTTTTAAAAATATGTTTCTTATTGAACATGTTTAATAATTTAGTTTGAGGTAATCTCACCATTTAGAACATTATCTTTTTTATTGTATAACATAACTAGAGGGGTAGTTGTTTATGGTGGATTAGTGAGAGTTGTATTATTAATAAGTTGTTATTATTATTATTATTATTATTATTATTATTATTATTATTATTACTTGCTAGTGGCTTTACGTCGCACCGACACAGACAGGTCTTATGCCGACGACGGAATAGGAAAGGCCTAGGAGTTGGAAGGAAGCGGTCGTGGCCTTAATCAAGGTATAGCCCCAAGATTTGCCTGGAGTGAAAATGAGAAACCACGGAAAACCATCTTCAGGGCTGCCGACAGTGGGATTCGAACCCACTATCTCCCGGATGCAAGCTCACAGCCGCGCGCCCTAACCGCACGGCCAACTCGCCCCTAACTTGCATCGACAAGGCACTAGCCTTTAGAATTATTATTATTATTATTATTATTATTATTATTATTGTTGTTACGGAGTTACCCGTGGAGCAGAAAGAGGTTAAAGAAGGTGCCAGGGTGAATGGGTCCATCTACAACATCAAGAATCGAATTAAAATGGTAAAAGGTTATAATTTTCCTTTAGAACCTTTTTCTTTGCTAGTTCCCTTACGTCGCACCGACACAGTGTAACGGTTCAAATCCCGTTACAAGATGATATCTGTATTTTTATTATTGTATGATTTTATCTGTATTATTATTATTATTATTATTATTATTATTATTATTATTATTATTATTATTATTATTATTATGTCAGTATTATTATTTTATCTGTGATATTGTTACTATTATTGTAATTATCCGTTTTATTCAATTTTGCAATTGCCTGTTGCTTGCAAGATTGCACTTAGATGTATGCATATATACGTATGTGTAGAATAGCACTCAATACCTGTACAGTGAGAATTGTTGTATATATCAGAGATCGGATGTGACGTTGGTGCATTGTGCAATATTGTTGGCGATTCTGCCAAGTCATCGCCACTCCATGGCTATGTCATCGTATTTATTTAGATATGCGCGCACGGAGTCGATCGCCGCAGGGCTATTTCACCACTGGATGTAATATCTGTCGCGTAGGTGGGAGTATGTCATTGTTATTTTTGGAGATTACGTAGCTGTGTCAACCAACGTCTATATAAGGTGGGTGCATATTGTAGCGTCAGTCATTACTTATACGGATGCAGTACAGTGAAGTAGTCTACTAGATCAAGAGGCCTTAGTTGGCCAGTCAACCAGTGTGAACGAGAGATGGAGAAGACTCAGTGAGCCATTATTGGTCATTGAGAGAGTGAGACCAAATGGTTGGTCCGTCACTTAGTGGAAGACGCGGACGCAAGGCTTACCAAGGAGTCAGAGAGGGCAACCCTGGACCTGCCAAGAGGTCATACCATATTGACTTACAAAGAAGTCAGATGATATGGAGAAGAAGCAGTCGCGAGGATGTATCACCACGTTAGGCGTGACACATCTACAGTAAACACCAGAGCAATGGATTACGTCGTAATTACACTCAAAGTGTTGAAGGTACAGTCAAGTGAATCAGTGAGGGAAATATTTCGTATAAATTGTTAAATGTCCGGTCAAGAAGAATTCAAATTCATGCCTAGTTTCTTTCAGTTGCAATGTCATAATTTCATATTCTCATCTGTTTTATCGCAACAAGACTCACTATTTTTGATATATTATTTAAAGAATATATATTGTTCTATCAAACGAATTCATAGTTTCATTTCATTGACAGTAAAATATTTTAACCTCAAAATTAATGGGGAAACCGAACGCCAATCTCCTTTTCCCAGAACTTATATGGTATGTTGTTAAAAGTAAGCTTATTACCCCACACCCTAGAGATAGTCAAGAGTCTCATTCTATTATTGCTGTACTGAGTGACAGCTGGCGCCCTTCAAATAATGTATGTGTAAGTAAGCAGGTAACAAGTAAGTGTGAGTACAAGGTTCAACAAGTGTGTATTTTATTTAATGAATGTTAACTTTCATAATTTCCATTTTAAATGCAGATATTCAGATTTTTCAACTTAATCCAGTTTAATATGTTTGTAAATTCAGTCAGACAGTTAGGAAATTCTCAACAGATAGGTCTTATGGCGACGATAGGACTGGAAAGGGCTAGGAGTGGGAAGGAAGTAGCCGTGGCCTTAATTAAGGTAGAGCCCATTTGCCTGGTGTGAAAATGGGAAACCACGGAAAACTATTTTCAGGGCTGCCGACAGTGGGGTTCGAACCTACTATCTCCCGAATACTGGATACTGGCCGCACTTAAGCGACTGCAGCTATCGAGCTCGGTTTTTAGAACTTCAAACTTAACAATCTTTCACTGAGTGAACACAATAATAGGCTATATCAGGTACAATGAAAATCATGAAACAAGTCAAGGAAATTACCAAATTAGTGAATCCTACAGGTCCTGGGCTTCAAGCCCCTCGCTTTACAATTCTTGAGCTCCCAGCTCAAATTTACAAAGGAGCACAAATTTATTCAAGGGCGGAAATCCCCTAATTCACAGAGCACTTGCTCCCTAAATACAATATCTGGCCTTCCAGAGACACTCTTTACAGTACGAAACTTCGAAAAAGAGCTAACAGGCTCTCAGTTTCCCAAGCCTACTCCAGGCAACATCAATTTACAATCACTGGCCTCTCAAGGCACAACTTACAATTTGAAAATAACTTTATGCAGGAGTATTTAATACCCAACCTACGGGACCTTCATGAAAACAGAACACGTTAAATAACTGGTCCAAACACAAAAGGAATGGAGGCGTATACAGCACTCCAAGATAATGACAAATTAAAACCTACAGGGCTCTAGGCCGATGAAACAGGGGCTATTCCCAAACTACTGAGGTGACTCGTATAGAAATTACTTTAACACATTACAGAAAGAAAAACAGTTACAAAACGTAGTCACCTCAAACCTAGATGAAGGGGGAGCTCGAGAGGGTACACCATTCTCTATCCCCGATTTACTGTTAAAGATTTATGAAAGTTTTACATTAGCCTGAAGAAAGTTACATTTTAGAAACGTAGGTTACACGGTTAAAGATTCGGACCTTTCCCTCGGATTAAACTGTGGAGATAGCAAGAAAGAATAAAGTTATGTGGCCATTACCTTGTAGACGTTATAGAAGCCGACGAAAGAGGCTGCCCGCCTCCTGCTTAACACACAGACTCAGAGAGACGTCGATAATTGGCCAAGAAACGAGAAAAGCCGCAGTTTATAAACAATCAAGGAAGGCTCGAGATCATTCAAGACTAAGCCAGCCAGACCCTCTAAATTTAATTGGTTAATTTCAAAGTTACACTCAGAATCGAACAAGAGCCTGTGATAGGTTGAAAATTAATTACAGAAATTAGTGATTGGCTTGATTCAAAACTGGCAGAAAGAAAAGGAAATATTGCCAACCCAAAAATAAATGAACATCAATCAGTTACAAAAACCTAGAAATATCAAAACTTCTTTAAATTATAACTTCTTACACCTTGCACCAGGGTGCATGATCATAGTTTTTAGTAGTGTCATCTGTGAAAGAATGTCCAAACTTCTTGATGTATAGCAAACAAAACTAGTAGAAATTCAGTCAGTTTAGGAAACTTCACATCACAATAACAAAGTTGCTCAATATTTTAGTGGTGACATCTTCTGATTAAAGTTCCAAGTTGGTATAGTTTCGGTTTCACTGTTTTACCAATAGAGGAGTTCATTTAGGCGCTAATTTCGAATGCGCGGCGTTGAGGTGTACCTCCCGGTACTATTATTATTATTATTATTATTATTATTATTATTATTATTATTATTATTCAAAATAATACATAATAAGTAAAATAGTCAGTTTATTTGGAAACAAGTGGTTTTTTTTTCTTACATGCTTTTAACTTTTTTGTGTGTATTACCCAGTATTCGAATTGTGTGTATCAGAACTTAGTGTACCAACTGAGTGTTCATTTTAGTAGATTGGTAGATTAGTAAACGAGCTGGATGAGCAGAGTGACATGGTCAGCGAGACATTACATACGAATACATAGGGAACAACATTCACAGCACAAGACTTGGGAGGTACCATCCGAAATTTCCCGAATCAGCACATGAGGTACACTTGGCCGTCAATGATGCCAATACAAACACGATAAAAAATAAAGATTTTTTACTGAAAAATGATCTCAACATGGGTTTGATAATTTTTCAACTGAATCAAATCTTCGCTACTTGTGTGGAACGGAGATAGAAAGGACATAGATTGATATTATTGATGGACGGCACGTTTGAGTATGCTCTTGAGTTTATCCTGCAGATTCATGAGTGTAGCGATGTAATGCACATATATCCCACAGATTTTCTGTCTGCTGAAAGATAAGAAGATGGCAACTTACATTAGTGTTCTCGACTGTGGTAAAACAGGAATTTTACAACAGAGAAATGTGTTTCGAACCGAAAACTTTCGTTGTTGACTTCGAGGTAGCAAACAATCCACGGAGCCATTCAATTCAATCTTTTCACAGAGTGAGATAATTGGCTGGAGATTTCATCTAGCCCTGGCTTGGTAAGATTTTCTTTCCTTTTGGTTTTAAAAGTTCCTTTCTGCGATACAAATGCATCGCTGGTGGACATTACTCCAGAATGAAATAATTTAACTATGCGCGAGCTCAAAACACTGGTTTAGGTAAAAAACAAATTTAAAAAGGAAAACGTGTATAAGATTCAAGTTGATTTTTAAAAGTTAGATTATATTATTAGATAGCTGGATTGTATATTACATTGTTGAAAGTCTTTCCCTTCTCATGTTTCAGTCACATACAGTAGATACAACCTTCGAATATCCTACTCCTTGACAAAACCTCATGTCCCATTAAACAATTTTACAGCGTTTTGCGCTCCCTATATTAGAGGTGTAAGGAGAACACACCTTGCTCTAGTACATAATCCTTGAACACGTTTTTTACTAGGTGGCGAAAAATTCACACGCTAGGACTGGGGCTCGTATACAAGAAAACCGGAGCCTCCGTGGCTCAGGCGGCAGCGCGCCGACCTCTCACCGCTGGATTCCGTGGTTCAAATCCCGGTCACTCCATGTTAGATTTGTGCTGGACAAAGTGGAGGCGGGACAGGTTTTTCTCCGGATACCCCGGTTTTCCCTGTCATAATTCATTCCAGCAACACTCTCCAGCATCATTTCATTTCATCTGTCATTCATTAATCATTGCCCCAGACGAGTGCGACAAGCTTCGGCAGCCGGCACAATTCCTATCCTCGCCGCTAGATGGGGTCTTCATTCATTCCATTCCTGACCCGGTCGAATGACTGGAAACAGGCTGTGGATTTTCATTTACAAGGAAACCGAGAGTGAAAAAGGTAAGTGGCTACATTACTGCTTCTCTGTAACTTACTTGAAACGCGAAGAGTAGGAGATCCATTACTCGCACAGTTCGCTGACTACTTCATAGAATATTATATTGATGAGGAAAGTGCAGACGAGTCCTCTGCTCTTTGGAGAATGACAAACGCGAGCGAGGGTTTTCATTCTCGTTTTAACTATTAGTTTTAATCGGCTCATCCTTACATTTACATTTTTGTGAGTAACTTGAGAAGAATACGTACAGACTCTTACATTCGTCTGAATAGTGTCAGCTCTGGTTCCGTACCAAAATCTGACGAAAAAAACAACAACAACAAAGAGAGAGAAGTATTTATCCAGAACAAAATCCGGCTCCGTGGCTAAATGGTTAGCGTGCTGACCTTTGGTACCCGGGTACGATTCCCGGCAGGATCGGGAATTTTAACCATAATTACTTATTTCCCCTCGTACGGGGACTGGGTGTATGTGCCGCTTTCATCATCATTTCATCCTCATCACGACGCGCAGGTCGCCTACGGGAGTCAAATAAAAAGACCTGCACCAGGCCTCTCCGGAGGTCACACGGCATTTAATTTAATCCAGAACAAAAGTGCAAAGGAAAAATGATGAAACGGGCAGATTGCACTTTTTGAAATGTGTTTCGTACAAAGCTTAAATATAATCATTTACGTTAATATATATATGAATAAAATCACTTACAATTGGAGCTCATTATTATATCCTCTCTTTTATTTAAATACTTTCTCGTCAACCTAATGTTATCCTTAGCTTAAAAGTATATTCTGAATAAAAGCTCTTAGACAATTGAAACTCGTTATTATATCCTCTCTTTTCTGTACATACTTTCTCGTCATCCTAATGTCATCCTTAGCTTAAAGTTTATTCTGAATAAAAGTGCTTGCATTTGAAGCTCGTTATTTTACGGTTTACTGATGTGTTGTCCGGATCCATGGCTAAATGATTAGCGTGCTGGCCGTTTGGTCCAAGGGGTCCCGGATTCAATTCCCGCGCATTCGATAAACGCGCATTTCTCTTATACGGCGTCAACTCGGAAGATCGGTACCAGGCCTCTTCGGAGGCCACACGGCATTATTACTGATGTGTTGCGGGAAATGTCCAAGAGAAAATCGCAGGTCTGCTGCTAGTTGCGCAGTTCGTGTGAGCCAGATCACAGGGCCCAAGCTCAGTCCGGTATTACTTCCTCATAACGTACTTTTACCAGCCTCCTCACTTTCATCTTTCCTACCCGAACTGCCTTAATCAACCCATGCTCTCTGCAGTCTCTCACTTTCCTTGGTCTTCATTATTGGTATATTTAAATGTTTCTCGCATTTGCCGGACACGGATATGGAATGTCAAGCTGAGAAAAGTGAGCATTTTCGACACATTTTACTCTTTGAGCTTAACCGAGGATCTAGTGCAGCAGGAGCTGCGAGAACAATTTGTGAAGTGTACGGGAATGAAGTAATTGCTGAAAGTACAGCACAAGAATGGTTCTTCCGCTTTCGAGCAGAATAATTTGACTTGTCTAATGATCCACGCTCTGGATTTTGACGAAAATCGCTTGAATGAGTTGCTTCATGAGAATCCTCGTCAAACAACGCGGGAAATGGCGCAAGTTTTTGAATGTGATCAGTCAACTATTGTACGCCATTTGTATTCGATGGGTAAGGTGCATAAATTGTGTATATGGGTACCACAAGAGCTAAGTGTCAGTAACAAAACTCAACGAGTAAACATCTGTTCGTCATTGCTTGCCCGGCACCGGTTGTCTTGTGATAGCCACGAAACATTCCTTTCGAACAATGTCACCGGTGACGAGAAATGGTGCCTGTATGTCAACATGAAGAAGAGGAAAGAGTGGCTCAGCCCATCAAGAAAGCAACTCCCCGTGCCAAAAAGTAGTGCCCATCCACAGAAAACCATGCTGTGTGTTTGGTGGAACGAAGATGGCATTCTTCACCATGAACTTCTTCCAAAAACCGTAACGATTACCTCTACTGTGTATAGTGATCAGATAAGACGGCTTGCCGTTGTTATTGACAAACCAAAGACAACAACCAGTCTTATTGCTCCATGATAACGCTCGTCCGCATGCAGCGCAATTGACCAAAGGTGCGATTGCTGAACTTGGCTGGGCACCTCTTCCTCATCCTCCGTATTTTCCTGACCTTACTCCCTCAGATTTCCATCTTTTCCGCTCTCTTTACAACCACATTCAGGGGCAAGTGTTTGCAGACGAAGCTTCTCTTGACCAATGGCTAACAGATTTCTTCAGTCAAAACCAAAACAGTTCTACAGGCGAGGCATTCAACTGCTACCTGAACGTTGGCAGAAGGTCATATAGAGTGCAGGTGAATACATCTCTGAGTTATTGTGATTGTGAGTTACAGTGCGTGACAGAGACAGTAAAATAAAATAGAATATAAAATATAAGAACCGCACGAACTTCAATTGCTACGCCACTGAATATTAAATACATTATATATACATATATTCTAATGTTCAAAACCCCGCTATCCCCGAACTTAAATTTCCAATATTCGTGAAATTCCATTCAACCATTCTTCCATGATGCTGTAACGAACAAAACAACGAAGCAAACAAACAAACAAACAAACAAACAAACAAACAAACAGATGAAAATTATAGTTTTATTTATACAGATTGCGGGTTCAAAGAATCTCCCGTCTTCAGAGTTTATGAAACAGTAAAAAACTCCATAATCCTAAGGTAAATATAGGCACTATTACTTTCTCCATTTCTGCGCTTTGAAATTGAAGACATAGACTACGGCAATATAGTTATGTTAATCGATACATAGTCGATATTTTTCGGGACAAATATCCGTAAGAGCATAGGATAAACTATCGGAAGCTTTGTCACACGTCCACCAGATAGACATTATATTATTGGAAGGCAAGGAAGAAAACCCCCTCGTTGCAATTACTGACATAGTAGTTGTCGACAAGGATGAGATTTACTATTACCGAGTACATGCATGTAAATGGTGCCAATGATCAAGAGGTTCCTGTCGGTTTAGGGACTCAGGGTTAAAACGACCCTCATCACAATTAATGCATTTTTTTACACGGTGGTCTCTTGGAAGGCTGTAAAATGTTCCAGGTGTGCTTAATATTTTTAGAATTGCCCTAGATGAAGACTTAAATTCGTTTTGAACAACATCAACGAAGTAAGCTAGGACAATTTTCTTTTTTTCGGTTTATTCCTGGCATGCCTAGGGTCATTGCGGACACGCCTCGTTTTGGGTTTTGGTCGGCGGTTTAAGAACGGATGCTCTTCCTGACACCATGCTATTATTCAGGTGAAAACTCCAACCTGGTATTGACCAGGAATCGAACCACAGCCATTCGGATGGAAAGCCAGATAATCCACTGTAAATATCACGCCCTCAAAGGCCTTAACATAAACATTCAGAGAACAAAATTCATAGTGACTGGCCAGCTCAAACACACACCAAAGCTGTTATCAACCTGGTCGAGAATACCATTGAAAAGCTGTCACATTTCAAGTACCGGTAACTGGAATGCTGACTAACACAAAAATAACGTCTAGATATAGAAATCAAGACTAGGATCGGCACAGCAACAAGATTGTTTTCAAAATTAAAACATCTCGTGTGAAACTATGACCTCCAATTAATAAATCACTGGCGTCTCGTGAAGTATTACGTGTTACTGGTGCTGCTTTCTACTGGCAAAGGACAGACACTAAAAGCTTCGCCACTGAACCAACTGCAGGAGGCCTTTGAAATATGGATGTATCGCAGAAAGTTCAGGATCTCATGAGTAGACCAGGTCACCAACGAGGAGGTACTCTGTCGTGCCGGGAAATCGTGTGAATTTTTTAACACTCGCAAAACCCAGTAAAGCACCCAATTTCGTTGAAATCTTCCGAAATGGGAAATACAGCGGGATACAACTGACGACAGAAGACGAGACAGAAGGAAAACGTGGATGTGGGTGGAGAAGATTATTCTGGAGGCGGAACCTCTGATTATGTTTCAGCATTCACGATAAGGCAACTGTGGTACGGGAAACACGAAACAGGGAAATAAAAACCTCCCTGACAGTTGCCTACCTTCTGTGAGGGTTCATAAGACGGCACCAGAGGAGGAGCAAGAAAAAGAAGAACTGAACGTGGCAAAACAGAAAATCTCTTCAATTTTCTTCAGATTCTAATTGTACGTTGTATTATTACAAAACAGTGACAAAATGAACGAGGCGTCGTAACAAAAAGTGCAAGGATGTTATCTGATCTTGTTCAGAAGACATATTAAGTCTTACACGACAATCTCGGGTGAATTAACCGACAGAAAGCTTTATCTTTTTTTTTTCTCAGACGGTCAGACATCATTGTACAGAAACTCCTCCATTGCCAGTGTGAAACAAAATAATGGCATCTGAACTGCAGACTAGACCTTTCAGGAGCTGTCAGAATCCAAGTAACGATAAAATTACTTGGAACGGTTTTTATACGGAAATTATACATTTTATTTACCACAGAGAGGTCACTACTTGGAACACATACATCTGTTCAGTTAAACTATATATCTAAAGTGAGGGAAATAATGGCAAACTAACTCACTCATCCTGCCTAGAACACATCATTTGGCGCCTCTTATCAGTTTTTGCTGTTTCCAGATAACCGCATAAACTTTGGAGGTGCTATTTGAGGATCCAACCATCCTTCGGGCTGATGATCAAACAAACAGACAGACAAACAAACATTTCAAACGTAGAATTATCGTATTAGCTCACTCTAAGGATCACACCCGGAAAAGATCGATGGATATTCGAAGGGCGGAGAAAAGTCCATTCGGCACTCCATGTGGCACGACGCCAGCATGTAAAAAAGATCTTTCTGCTGACACATGTTGTGAAAATCCCACAACATTATTTAAAACCGAATTCCATGCAACAAAGTTCTGGTTTCTCTGATATCTGATAAAAACGAAACGTGGACAGTGACACGCACATAGCCTAAATGACGACACATCAAAATGTCTTAAAAGAGTAACTACTACTACTACTACTACTACTACTACGAGTGAAGAGGGCAGGGGTTTTTAGTTGGTGGAAATCCAACTCCCACACAGAGTGGTGTCTTTAAACGATTTTCCCCTGCCACAACAAAAACTACTACTACTACTACTACTACTACTACTACTACTACTAATAATAATAATAATAATAATAATAATAATAACTAGCAGTTCCCCGCTGGCTTCGCCCGCAATGTACGAAGTATGGTGGTGTTCGTTACTATCCTCACGGGTGTATTTGCAAAGTTTCGAGTTAATGAAATAAAGCACATGGTAATAGAATGTAATATTATGTCAACAAAACACTTGAAAATACATCACACAAAGAAATTGAATTAAACATTCCTTGGAACAACACTACGCGCCGAACTGTTAAAAAGTCCTTCAAAGATCTTCGTCATGGAGACAAATGTACTCATAACTTTTCTCAGAATCTACCAATTTAAGTAGTTATTTCCTTAAAAGAAAGCGCTTGATCCACTAAGTGTTTTCAGAGGAAAACAGACCGCGTACCTCAATTAGAACGAAGGCTATGATTACTTCAATGAGAAAAAAAATGTTGAAGAAATGAGACGTCAAATTGAATGTGCACTCATAACTTTCCTCAGAATCAACCAATTTGAATAATTAAGAGCTGAAATGAAAGAGCTTGATCCACTGAGTGTTCTTAGGTCAAAATGAACTCCGTACCTCAATTAGAGCCGAGCATGATTGATTCAAAGAGACAAAAATATTGAAAAATCAAATAATTTGAGGAAGGCGGAAATTAAGTGATTTATAGTACCTGATGACAAATCTGTTCATGAATACCTTTCAGTTAAAGAAAGAATGACGGAAATCGACCGGATAGAATGACCGGACTAACTGACTGTAGTTTTCATCGATTTTTTAATATATAGATAATAATAATAATAATAATAATAATAATAATAATAATAATAATAATAATAATAATAATAATAATAATAATAATGGAATTTCTGGTGGCTATTACTAGTCTGGTGCAGCCCTTGTAAGGATGGTGGGTGGCATCTGCCGTTCATGGGATACTGCTTGTATTGTAGTGCATGATATTGTTATGTGAGGGATGTTGGCGACAGTACAATTACCCAGCCCCCGAGCCAGGTGAATTACCCATTTAAGGTTAAAATCTCCAACCCATCTGGGAGTCGAAACCGCGCCCCTCCGAATCGAAGACGACAACGCTGATCATTCAGCTACGTAGCCGAACAAAGAGTAACTGAGGCCGTACGATTATAATTATCATCATTGTATTGATAAATATATGAGTTGGCTCCAACTGATTACCTGAAATGTATCTGCGAACAGAAGATTTCTTCAAACAAGACGGAATTCTGGGCGAACGCGGCAAGACGGAGCAAGCGTAAAATGTCAGAAGCGCCGCGAAGGGATACGCAAAGCTGGGTAAATTGACAACCACTAACACTAGTATCTCATCTCTTCGCCCCAATCCAGGCGGAAATTTCACAAACCTCAAGCCCATTACACAAGTGGAAATTGCATTTACCAAACGGTGGGAGTAAATTTATCCCCAGGCAGCTACACAAACAGATTGAGATGGTTATCATACCGCGCTCAGAAATTGGAGCCCCGCCACGCCATGTTCCTTAAGATAAATAATATAACAGTCCAATTAGTACAGCATCAGGTATTCGACGGAAGCTAATCACAGTGTAAAGCACTTTTTAAATTTAAACATTATGATATGAATCTAGGGGCCAACAATTTGGTAGGCGTGGCATGGCGATCACAGAACTCAGATCTACTACCGGATGCCCTTCCTGACTTTTCGGTTCAATCTATTTTTGATCAAGCCTTTTTCACCTACGACCCCGGTGGGATTATATTTTCAAAACCCAGATAATTTATAATTATGTAGCCTTTCCTTATGATTTCGAAATTTTATGAAGAAGTACATTTATCTATTATTATTATTATTATTATTATTATTATTATTATTATTATTATTGCCCGCCTTATGGCCATTATCGTTAAGGCGTCAAGTCTATGTGGTCTGACATCGTGGTTAGCCGGTTCGAGTCCCGTTGGTCGAAAGAAATTTCACCATCAGGATGTTGACCGCCAGAGAAGCAGAGGTGGTGGTATTCAATTTCTAATCACGAAATCGCGTGCCAAAAGCCTGGATTCAATTCCAAACTTCTCCGCAGTAAGACGCTGTTGATGGTTATTATTAAGCCTTGAACAGACCCCTTGGTGCTACTGGACA
Source organism: Anabrus simplex (assembly GCF_040414725.1). Lineage (NCBI taxonomy): Eukaryota > Metazoa > Arthropoda > Insecta > Orthoptera > Tettigoniidae > Anabrus > Anabrus simplex. The sequence goes on from NC_090271.1 coordinate 220,296,427, forward strand.
GGAGTCCAGGGCCTCTCGGTTGCTACTATCATGTATCACGTCATTCATTTAATCTCACTAACTCCTCTGATGAGACTGACGTCAGGAAGGGCATCCTGCAGTAAAAACTCGCTACAAAGATTCGTCTCACTTCATACCCGACCTCGTAGAAAACGGGGCAAGGTTTAGACATTTATCATGAATATTATTTCAAGCGTGATGAAAGACTACAGACAAGAGCCCTGAGCTGATATACAAAATATTATCCGCACCCGCACTTCATCTGCACCCGCGTCTGCGAATGGTTATCCGCGCATATTGCAACTATTTAACTATACTGTACCAAGATATTGAAACGGATAAATCTGTTAACATAATACAAGGCTGATCCCTGCGACAAGACCTCGTACAATCACAGGTTTATGAGGGAATTCCTCTTGCGACAACCACCGACATATTGAGCGATTCTCTTTCGGAACATTTGTTCCTTCTCTTCCTTCCACTAATTACGAGCACGAGCCAGTTAGGCGCAGGTCAGATTTACGACTTTATGCACTCCAGACTCTTTTTAAATATCACATTTCTCCCATTCTATTGTCAAGGATCGCCTCACCACAAAAAAACTGCATGAAATGTATGAAAAGTTGTCTTGTCGAGATTTCTAGAGTATACCCGAGTAAAAATCAATAAACGTCATTATTTAGAAATTGTCAGGAAAATTATCCGCACTGCCGTACAGTTTACACCCGCCAAGACACTAACTTCGCAGATATCCGCATCCGTGCAAAGCTCCAACTATAGATGCAAAAGTCTGCAAGGTTGCCGTTTAACGAGACTTGATATCATGACCACATATTCTATGAGGGCCTTGAGTAGCAGCGGCGAGACATTTCATTTTGAAAAAAACTACGAGTACTGGTCGGGAGTCGAAGTGCGTTTGCCTTGGCGAGAAGTGACGATGTCATTAGGCTATCATTCCCCCTGAGGCATACATAAACATGCCATTCAAAAATAGCATTTACTCTTTCAAGATTATTGTCTGTATACAAGTCGATAGGATATCGAGATCGGATCGAAAGACAGTTTCCCTTTCGAGGAATTATATCCAGAAGGAACAACTCTAACACAGTATAAATTATTTACTGAAATTGAGAAAACCGGGCGAGGTGGCCGTGCGGTTAGGAGCGCGCAGCTGTGAGCTCGCATCCGGGAGATAGTGGGTTCGAACCCCACTGTCGGCAGCCCTGAAGATGGTTTTCCGTGGTTTACCATTTTCACACCAGGCAAATGCCGGGGCTGTACCTTAATTAAGGCCACGGCAGCTTCCTTCCAACTTCTAGTCCTTTCCTGTCCCATACTCGCTATAAGACCTATCTGTGTCGGTGCGACGTAAAACAAGTAGCAAAAAGAAAAAATTGAGAAATTCTTTGTAATAATCCATAATCTCGAAAACACTGATGTTGACGATATGGACTAGAAATGTGCAACTCTCAAACTAGTGACAAACATAAAATAACAGAGAAGACATAAAATAATTTTTGTTTTCTCTTTTCATTTCTGAAACTTATTAATGCATTAGGTCGGGAGAGTCAAGGGGTTCCGGCATTGACTTCTCCAGAATTCAATTAATCGTTCCAATTTAATCTTTATACTTTCATTTTAGACTTACTAAACACAGAAATTAACAAAAACAAGTTTAAATGCACGCTAATAAAAGAAGTTATTACATGTCTGAAAGAAACGAAATAAGATTATTCCAAGCTAATTGAATTAATATTTTACAAGCGAAGAAAATGAAATGGCGTATAGCTTCTAGTGCCGGGAGTGTCCGAGGACATGTTCAGCTCACCAGGTGCAGGTCTTTCGATTTCACTCCCGTAGGCGACCTGCGCGTCACGGTGAGGATGAAATGATGATGAGGACGACATATATACCCAGCCCCCGTGGCAGAGAAATTAACCAATGATGGTTAAAATTCCCGATCCTGCCGGGAATCGAACCCGGGACCCCTGTGACCAAAGGCCATCACGCTAACCATTTAGCCAGCGAGCCGGGCTTTACAAGCGATAATTTATCGTCATTTAATGTTTAATTAAATAAAACTGTTCCACGTAACCTCAGCAAATATTTTATGAACAAAATTTAATTTAATTTAATATTTGAAAGAAATTAAATGAATGGTTGCAAGCTACCGCAGATAATAATAATAATAATGGCGTGTGGCCTCCGGGGAGGTTGGTGCAGGTCTTTCAATTTGACGCCGTGTAGGCGACCTGCGCATCTGTGAGGATGGGGCCCTAATGCTGAAGACGGCACACACACCCAGCCCCCGAGCCACCCGGGACCCTCTGGACCGAACTTCAGCACGCTAACCATTTAGTCATGGAGCCGGACTACTTCAGATAATATTTTACGAATGGAAATTTAACTTACTATTGAAAAGAAATGTAATTAATATTGAAATTTCAAGACCGCGTTGTAATCGAAATTAACTTTCAACCTATTAGGTCGTGTTGATAAGATGTGGGTTCGGATCCCACTGGTGTCCGGTTGGCCAGTTTGGTTCTGTACTTAACATCTCTTCAACACGTACTATAGGATTACGTACGGAACACGACCTAAGAGGTTGAAAGTTAATTTCGAAAAGAAATTTCTTTCTTGCATTCGGGAGATAGAGGGTTCGAACCCCACTGCCGACAGCCCTGAAGATGGCTTTCCGTGGTTTCCCATTTTCACACCAGGCAAATGCTAGGGCTGTACCTTAATTAAGGCCATGGTCGCTTGTTCCCCACTCCTAGCCCTTCCGTATACCATCGTCACCATAAGACCTATCTGTGTCGGTGCGACGTAAAGCAGATTATAAATAAATAAATAAATAAATAAATAAAAATAAAAAAATATTGCTAGCATCTGCTATGGGCTATCTTTTGTTACTTTCACTGACCTGTCTGTCTCATTCTTGCCTTTGACGACATGAAAGCGATTGAGGTATGAACGATGCTAGTAATGCTTATGCAGACAGATCCTGTTATGAATGGTGGTGTGGAAATGTCGCACACACGGTGAGCTGCTGTATGCACTTCAGTGGGATTGAGGCAAACTGATATGTATGACTCGGCGAGGAAAGCAACAAAGGCAAGAGCAGGAGAATTATCCACCCACACGTCTTGTGTTGGACTATTTTAGTAAGCAGATTGAAGCCGCGACAGCTAGATACAAAGAAGCTGAGAAGAAAGCAATGTCATTTCATTTATTCAATAATCTCGTACATAAATTCATTGATGAACATCATACCAACTGTAGAATTGTAATTCCATCAATGAAACTATCGCACTTCTCAGTTCCCTACTATGCCTCTTCAGTGACGCGTAGGCCATCTATGACAACTGATGGCGAAACTGTTGAGGATCAAACTAGCCTTCGAAATGAATTCTTATCTTACATTGAAAATTACCTAAATAGCACTGTCCTAAGCTACTCTTGACTCGCAACCTATCCTCCCTACTGGATGCAACAAATTAAATGATCCATTTCGCGGTATACATTAACAGTAAAATTTCCTAATTTTGTACGCGTGTAGTAGAGGATGAGATGACGTCATTGATGAAGGAAATGGAAAAGCCATCATCAAGGGTGTAGGTTCTTTCAGTGAACTTCTCAACTGGTGAGAGAAAGAGTTTAGAGGCTACCTCGCAGACAGGAAAAGGCAAGATTGGTTATTGGTGCGGCGGACGGCGACAGTCGAATGGTGAGGCACGCCCCTTATCAGTGTCGCCGGAAGGGGAATGCAGGCAAGCCGCAGCACTCAACCGCTCGATAGGTGGCCTAATCACCCTAAATCACGGAGCATGAGAACAAACCGCAGGATTAGAGACTAGCACATTTAGGAAAATACAAACAATAGGTCTAATTCCTATTCGTATCATGTCTGCCAATGGTCGCGTAACACGGTACTTAATCCAGATCTCTCTCCCTCTCTCTCCCTTTGATATTCTTTGAAGTTCTGAAATCGAAATTTACAGTTACACGCGTTCGTGTCTGAGAGGGTCGATGACTATGTTGGTCTCCTTAACAGAATAGTCAAAACCCATCATCATCCTGACAGTAATTTATTTTTTCCATTGCTATACTTTCAACAAAATTAATAATAATATTAATAATAATGTTATTATTTTAAGTCCCATGACTTTTGACGGTTTTTGGAGACGCCGAGGTTCCTGAACTTTGTCCCGAAGGAGTTCTTTTACGTACCAGTAAATCTACCGACACGAGGCAGACGTTTTTTTAGCACAATCAAATACCATCGGATTAAACCAGGATCGAACCTGCCAAGTTGGGGTCAGAAGGCCAGCGACTTAACCATCTGAACAACTCAGCCCGACAACAAAATTAAACAATAAATGAATTTTAGAACAACTTCTAGGGAAACAAAACTCCCATTTCAGTATTAACATAAAACAGCGGAATCTCTTATTAATCATATTGGTTATGATATGTTCTGGTTTAACGGCAATCTTAGTTTATTATAGGAAAACATGAGCATCAATGAAGACTACAATAATGCATTTCACCAAAGAACGTAGCGGACTAAGAAAAAAGTGATATGTCCGAGGTTCTTCTTTTTTTTACAATCTGATTTACGTCGCACCGACACAGATAGGCCCTATGGCGACGATAGGATAAGAAAGGGCTACGAGTGGGAAGGAAGCGGCCGTGGCCTCAGTTAAGGCCCTTGCATTTGCCTGGTGTGAAATTGGGAAACCACAGAAAACCATCTTCGGGGCTGCCGACACTGGGGTTCGGCCTACTATCTCCCGAATGCAACGTCCAAGGTTAATGTACGGTAAAGACCCAAGAGAAAAAACTAATTTCTTATATTAATAAAAAAAATCTTGGTTTTCGCATAACAATGCACACATCAATTCGAAAAAAATAATAGTAGCTGACATTAATTTATAGTCTAATGAGAAACAACCACTTAGATCTGTTAAGTCATCATCCCGGAGGCTGGCTGGTTCCTCAAACTGCATCATCAAAGATTATGATGTTTGCAATCTGCTTTTACGTCGCACCAACACTTACCATCAAAGATTATGTGGTTATAGGGAAACCGCAAAACCGATGACAATGCCAAAATGAGATGTACAAGACAGGATGCTCTTCTCACATCTTCATCAATTGAATTTTTATTTTCTGCTTTCCATCGCTTTCCGTTGCTTTTGTTTACCGTCTCTCCGACACAGGGAAGTCTTACGGCGGCGACAGGATAAGGCAAGACTAGTCCTGGGAAGTAAGCGACCGTTGCTTAAGGTATATACCTAGCATTTGCCAGGTGTGAAAATGGGAAACCACAGAAAATCATGTTTAGGGCTACCAACAGAGGGGCTCAAAAATATTATCCCCTGAATTTAAAATGTCACAGCTACATGTCATGAACTGCTTAACCAATTTGCGCGGTTACTTCAAAATAATTAGGTATCACAGTGCATTGCATTTTAAATGAATAGTTACTTCCAATACCGTTGTAGACGGGAGTCTTAAAAGTCTACAGAGTCACTTTTTGATGATAGTGTAAGTGGTTATATATGAAGTAACTAGTGAGTGATGTTTGAATGTTAAGAGTAGCTATATCTAGGCCAAGGGCATAGTGCAATACCGGTACAGTTTAGGGTCATGTAAGTGGTTAAAAATATACACGGGTGCCGTGTATTAGGGATAGCGAGTCTGTCTTTCACCCGGAGACTTCGGATTCGATTACTGGCTCCTGCAAGGATTTTGGTCCTGGACTAAAGTCTATAACGGGGTTTACTCCAACCTCGTGAGATAAACTGAGGAGCGGTAAGAGGTAATGGACTTGGTCCAGAAAGCCAAGCCGTACAAATGAGGATGTCAACATGCTGACCATGAGACACTCCAATATCTACTGGCTTCTAGCTCGGCAGCAGTCATCTTGGAAGCCTAGGACTGACAATGAGCCGTATGTACCACAGGGTTAGTCTGTTTAAAAAAAATATACTGTATCATTAAATTACAAAATCCTGTACATTTATTCAGAAGCAAAAATAGACTGTTTTCATGCCTACATTTACTCTTTATGTAACATATTTGCCGGACTTGGTTCAAAAATCTTAAGAGGTCAATTAACTCTCCTATGAAACACGCATCTCTTCAAGGCTGGCAGATAGATAGATAGATAGATAGATGATGTGTTGGCGAAGTTAGGGCTTAAAACCCATACTTACGCTTAACCACTGTAGCCTACAGTATAAATCTACATCTACATAAAATAGTTTTTTTTATTCGTGGCCTTTCTCACAATTTATTGGAATTGGCATTCGATGAGGATTTGGCACAGTTATACGGCCGAATGTTCTTCCTGACGTCAAATCTACGTGGAGGGATGTATAAACAGTTGCGTGTTTCTGTGGTTGTTAGTAATATGGTGTATTGTGTGTAGATGAATAGAAATGTATTATGACGGACACAAATATCCAGATCTCAAATCAGAGCAATTAACCATACGCAGTTAACATACTCGCCCCGGCCGGGAATCGAACCCGAGACCCTCTGAACCAAAGTAAAGTACGCTGACTATTCAGCCAAAGAGTCGGTATGTATGTATATATATAATGTAAATCAAGTTATTATTATTATTATTATTATTATTATTATTATTATTATTATTATTATTAGACTACGGGTCCGACTCATCGGCTGAATTGTCAGCGCCCGGCCGGGTCGGGGATTTTAATCGTGTTTGATTAATTCTTCTGGCTCGGGGGCTGGGTGTTTGTGTTTGTTCCAACACTTTACTCTTCATATTCAGACAACACACTACACTACCAACCACCAAAGAAACACGCAATAGTAATTAAATCCTTTCATATAAGGTTGGCATCAGGAAGGGCATCCGGTCTTAAAACAGGGCCAAATCCACATGTGCAACACAGTTCGCATCCGCGACCTCACAGGTGTGGGAAAAGTGGCAGAACAAAAAGATTATTATTAGTCTAGACTACGGCGCATGACCTCCGGAGAGTTCGAGGAGTCCTGATGCTTTCGAGTTGATGTGCATGTCTATGAGAATGGGGCCCTACCTAGGATTAATTCTTATGTTGAAGACTACACACACACACACACACACACACACACACACACACACACACACACACACACACACAGAGAGAGAGAGAGAGAGAGAGAGAGAGAGTTGAGACAGAGAGCTCGTGGGCCAGAGGAATTAAACAATGAAGGTTAAAACAATCTTAAAATAATCCACCAAACCGAGAATCCAACATGCGACTTCTTGGACCAAAGGCTAATATTCTAACCAGTTAGTCACAGAGCTAGAAATAATAATAATAATAATAATAATAATAATAATAATAATAATAATAGAATATTTAATACAGTACTGTAACTAATGTACTATAAGCCACTGTACTAGTGTCTGCAGTGTAATTTTCCTAACTCGCTGACTACCTTTACATTCATTAAATAAAATACACACTCGTCGAACCTTGTACTCACACTTACTTGTTACCTGCTTACTTACACATACGTTATTTGAAGGGCGCCAGCTGTCAATCAGTACAGCAATAATAGAATGAGACTCTTGACTATCTCTAGGGTGTGGGGTAATAAGCTTACTTTTGACAACATACCATATAAGTTCTGGGAAAAGGAGATTGGCGTTCGGTTTCCCCATTAATTTTGAGGTTAAGATATTTTACTGTCAATGAAATGAAACTATGAATTCGTTTGATAGAACAATATATATTCTTTAAATAATATATCAAAAATAGTGAGTCTTGTTGCGATAAAACAGATGAGAATATGAAATTATGACATTGCAACTGCAAGAAACTAGGCATGAATTTGAATTCTTCTTGACCGGACATTTAACAATTTATACGAAATATTTCCCTCACTGATTCACTTGACTGTACCTTCAACACTTTGAGTGTAATTACGACGTAATCCATTGCTCTGGTGTTTACTGTAGATGTGTCACGCCTAACGTGGTGATACATCCTTGCGACTGCTTCTTCTCCATATCATCTGACTTCTTTGTAAGTCAATATGGTATGACCTCTAGGCAGGTCCAGGGTTGCCCTCTCTGACTCCTTGGTAAGCCTTGCGTCCGCGTCTTCCACTAAGTGACGGACCAACCATTTGGTCTCACTCTCTCAATGACCAATAATTAATGGCTCACTGAGTCTTCTCCATCTCTCGTTCACACTCGTTGGCTGACCACCTAAGGCCTCTTGATCTAGTAGACTACTTCACTGTACTGCATCCGTATAAGTAATGACTGACGCTACAATATGCATCCACCTTATATAGACGTAGGTTGACACAACTACGTAATCTCCAGAAATAACAATGACATACTCCCACCTACGCGACAAATATTACATACAGTGGTGAAATAGCCCCGCGGCGACTAACTCCGTGAGCGCATATCTAAATAAATACAATGCCGTAGCCATGGAGTGGCGATGACTTGGCAGAATCGCCAGTGGTCTAGCAATATAACAACGTCACTTCCAATCTCTGATATATACAACAATTCTCACTGTACAGGTGTTTAATGATAATCTACACATACGTATATATGTATACATCTAAGTGCAATCTTGCAAGCAACAGGCAATTGCAAAATTGAATAAAACGGATAATTACAATAATAGTAACAATATCACAGATAAAATAATAATAATACTGACATAATAATAATAATAATAATAATAACAATAATAATAATAATAATAATAATAATACAGATAAAATCATACAATAATAAAAATACAGATATCATCTTGTAACGGGATTTGAACCGTTACAATTCGCCTCCCTCATAAATAAATCGAAGAACAAAGAATCGATTGATTTATGAACAAAATTATATATATAACACTGACACAGATAAACACTTTAAATGAATATACAACAATAATTTTCTTTTTCAGCATCCATACGTTTTATAATACATCACATATGAGAATTTTTCTCGCACATTGCCATCGTAGATAACTGTTCAGTGTCCCATTCTCATACAATTCACAAGAGCATAGCCCTTAATTTAACACACACAAATAATTTTCAATCAATATACAACATTCTTCTCCTTTTTTTAACATATCAAAATATTTTGTGAAAATTCACTTATATGAGAACTTTTCTCGCATATTGTTATCACAGATAACTGTCCAATGTCCTGTTCTCCGTTTTTTTGTCACACAGTACATGACAAGGTAGCACTTATTCTTCCAATACACCAATACGACACTTGGTTCACACGCAAATCGCAGATGTTAGTTTTATTTTGCCAGTTTCTCACAAAATTTAATCATCTTACTCTTATTCCAACAAATCTCACGTGAAATACTTCTTTAAGCTCTTAATGTTGTAAGTACCAACAATCTTCCCTTCCTGATCTTTTAAAGAATATGCACACTTCCCGATACGGCTCAAAATAGTGAAATACCCCTGATACACAAGAATAACTTCAAGATATTTCCCGCCTCTGCAGATGATGAAATGGAACTCTGAGTAGCACTCTGTCACTCAAACTGAATCAATTTTGCCCTTGTAAACTTACATATCTCAAGAAATCACATCCTACTTGGCAACAATAATTAAAGAATCAATACTATGGCTACAAGAAGGTTCAATTATTCCGTAATCCAGCATAATGTTTTATCTGTTCTTAGACTTCACTAGCATTTTTAAGTTGAATGGGGTACTTACCTCCCACAAACGATCTATGGTCATTTACTACAAATTTATGTTCATATACGTGTTCTTTCTCACTTACCACTAAATACATCTCGATGCTTACCTAACATCGAACAAAATTACTCCTCCTGTAATTCACCCAAATTACCTCACGTCACTGCCTCATACCGACTATCCCTCGGATACTGGTCGTACAGGCACGTAACACACCCAACAAAACATTTCCTCTCACTAGGAACAACTTCACTTACCTCTCATATATTTCAAAGAACACACGTCACCAACACACTTACCTCAGACCATCATAATTAACACGTACTTCTTTGCTAGATTACTCCCAGAACAAACACACACTACCTAAATTAAAGTCTACTCTACTTCCATGATTTGCAACCAAGTCAGCTCCTAAAACAACTGAATACACAAGTTCTGGTACAACAAGGCATGTCTGAAACTTACAATTATCTTTACTTATGATCGGTACCGCTATCATTTTATTTACTCACTTTGACTCACCCAACGGCTGTTATAACATCTAATAGTACCTTCTTCACATCACAATTTCCATCATCGACTACCTCACTGCTTACAGTATATTCTCAGCATTACAAGTACTTACATCACTTACCAGAACACTTCTTACGTCTAACTTACTGCTACCATTAATTACTTCATTATCTACGACTACGTCATTACTTAAATATCTCACTTAACATTACTTAAATCTACTTTCACTACATAACTACTTATAATAAATACCAGTTCATCTTCTACCTTCGGACTGTTCGCTTAATTTACCCGATTCCCTGTGAATCTGAGATACTCTGGCTCGATAACGACACCTTGATAACATTCATATTCAGACTATCATAGAGTCTCTGATAACTCAAATCCGTACGCCTCCCATCTTCCGATTCTCTCTGATTACTCTTCTGACCTTCTCTCTCATAACTCAAATCCATACGCCTCCCATCTTCCGATTCTCTCCGATTACTCTTCTGACCCCTCTCACCATTAAAACAACTATTAATCTTCTGCGGATCATGATCACCCCCTCTCCTCTGATACACGGCTAACATTTTTCCCTCTCTCTCTACTATACTACTTTCCTCAGACATCATGCGCTCTCTCTCTCGCGCGCGCCCTTCCACACATTCCTTCCAACGCTTATCAATGGACTTGTCTTTCAATTCTCCTAAATTAGACATATTATCCCAGTACACTCGAAACCATATTTTACTTTCACCGATAAAAACACTGGACAAAATCTCCAACACGTATTCCCATTCAATAACATTATTCCTCAACTTACTTGCAAATCTTTTCTCAACTACTTTTACAAATTCTATAGTACTGAACTGTCTTCCAGAAAACTTGGTTAAATCACGATCCCTACTGAACAAACCACTCACTACTAGCACCTCTACCGCCGTTTTACCTGTAACTTCATGCCGTATCACTTCCTGACAACTCAAAATTTCTTCTTCTTCTTCTGCTTCCGCTGCTCTCTCAGAATTCTCTTCCACTATTCTCACGTCTTCCTGCAATTCTTCCTCTCTCTCTCTTACCTGCTGTGATAGCATTTCCTGTTCGTTCCGTAGTTCAGTGACCTCCACAAGTTTGCTTTCAATTTGCTCATTACTACTAATCTGTTCCCTCGTATCTTCCCCAACTGCATTGTAACTCTTGTCCAATCTTTTCTCGACTACGTCATGAATTTCTTCCCGATTACTAGAACTTTTGTCACTTAATTCTACGACATTCTCTGTACATATTTCTTTGACATGCTCAATTTGAGAATGAACATCGCTCCGACTCAACTTAATTTCACCTTCAATTTCAACACATTCTTCATTTGACTTACTTTCTAACTTACATGTTGACTTAGATGTTTGATTATTTATCTCTAATATCTTAGAATCTATTTTACTAATGATCGCATTACAATTTTCCTTATTACTGCTAATAAACTGATCCATTTTGCTACATAGAGAGTTACTCAGTTTATTAAAATTTTCATTACTACTATCAATTAATTCTTTCATCTCTTTCTTATTATTTTCACTCATCTTTTCCATTCGTTTATTACTATTTTCACTACTACTACTACTAAATAATTCTTTCATCTCTATCATCTCTTTCTTATTATTTTCACTACTAGTATCAATCTTTTCCTCCTTCCGTTTATGACTGCTTTCAGTACTATTAATTATTTGTTCCATTTCTTTATTATTATTATTATTATTATTATTATTATTATTATTATTATTATTATTTTCACTACTAGTATCAATCTGTTCTTCCATTTTGCTACAGCTACCAATCACTTCTTCCATCTGTTTATTATTATTTTCATTACTAGTATCAATCTCTTTCTTCCACTTTTCGAAACTCCTATTCATTTCTTCCTCGAACTCGTCCATTTTGGCCATCAGCAAATTAAAAAGATCCTGGCTTATCCCCCCCCGCGATTTCCTTTTGAGTTTCAGTGTGCTTCTCAATTTCTGCACTTTCCTGAATTTCCTCAGAATTTTCCATCGTATTCACCTGCTCCCTACTCTGAATTTCACCTTGGATGTCCGCAAAAGCAATGACCTCGTCCTCACATGACTTGTTATTGTCTTCCTTGTCCATCTTTGGTTCACTAGTGATAGTACGCGATCTCAAATTAATTTCCCTCTTCAAATCCCTTGACATATCCCCAAAATACAAATGTATATCACAAAATTACACTCCTGAAATTTACCGGTAATAATTCCGTTGGCTTAAATGTGCATACTCTTCCCAAATGAACCTATGATATGCTGTCATTCAGACCAAATTCTGAATTTATTCGAGTCCCACGTTGCGTCGACACTTTGTAATTTTCCTAACTCGCTGACTACCTTTACATTCATTAAATAAAATACACACTCGTCGAACCTTGTACTCACACTTACTTGTTACCTGCTTACTTACACATACGTTATTTGAAGGGCGCCAGCTGTCAATCAGTACAGCAATAATAGAATGAGACTCTTGACTATCTCTAGGGTGTGGGGTAATAAGCTTACTTTTGACAACATACCATATAAGTTCTGGGAAAAGGAGATTGGCGTTCGGTTTCCCCATTAATTTTGAGGTTAAGATATTTTACTGTCAATGAAATGAAACTATGAATTCGTTTGATAGAACAATATATATTCTTTAAATAATATATCAAAAATAGTGAGTCTTGTTGCGATAAAACAGATGAGAATATGAAATTATGACATTGCAACTGCAAGAAACTAGGCATGAATTTGAATTCTTCTTGACCGGACATTTAACAATTTATACGAAATATTTCCCTCACTGATTCACTTGACTGTACCTTCAACACTTTGAGTGTAATTACGACGTAATCCATTGCTCTGGTGTTTACTGTAGATGTGTCACGCCTAACGTGGTGATACATCCTTGCGACTGCTTCTTCTCCATATCATCTGACTTCTTTGTAAGTCAATATGGTATGACCTCTAGGCAGGTCCAGGGTTGCCCTCTCTGACTCCTTGGTAAGCCTTGCGTCCGCGTCTTCCACTAAGTGACGGACCAACCATTTGGTCTCACTCTCTCAATGACCAATAATTAATGGCTCACTGAGTCTTCTCCATCTCTCGTTCACACTCGTTGGCTGACCACCTAAGGCCTCTTGATCTAGTAGACTACTTCACTGTACTGCATCCGTATAAGTAATGACTGACGCTACAATATGCATCCACCTTATATAGACGTAGGTTGACACAACTACGTAATCTCCAGAAATAACAATGACATACTCCCACCTACGCGACAAATATTACATACAGTGGTGAAATAGCCCCGCGGCGACTAACTCCGTGAGCGCATATCTAAATAAATACAATGCCGTAGCCATGGAGTGGCGATGACTTGGCAGAATCGCCAGTGGTCTAGCAATATAACAACGTCACTTCCAATCTCTGATATATACAACAATTCTCACTGTACAGGTGTTTAATGATAATCTACACATACGTATATATGTATACATCTAAGTGCAATCTTGCAAGCAACAGGCAATTGCAAAATTGAATAAAACGGATAATTACAATAATAGTAACAATATCACAGATAAAATAATAATAATACTGACATAATAATAATAATAACAATAATAATAATAATAATAATAATAATAATAATAATAATAATACAGATAAAATCATACAATAATAAAAATACAGATATCATCTTGTAACGGGATTTGAACCGTTACAGCAGGTAGAGAATTCCATGGATACAGGGATTATAACAGAGTGGTTGTAAACAGTAGCGCGGTTTACAATTATGGTAAGAGAGGCGCTGGATCTTGTATTGTGGTCTTGTTAGGACGAGAGTAAGATAAAAGACGAGGAAATATAGGTGCTGGAAGTCTCTGTGGAAAGTATTTTGTGCAGAAGCGATAACATGTGAAGTTCACGGTGCTGATGCACTTGAAACCATGACAGCTCCTTATAATATGGTAATGTATGAACATCATGCCCCAAATTAAAGATATATCTACCGGGCGAGTTGGCCGTGCGCGTAGAGGCGCGCGGCTGTGAGCTTGCATCCGGGAGATAGTAGGTTCGAATCCCACTATCGGCAGCCCTGAAAATGGTTTTCCGTGGATTCCCATTTTCACACCAGGCAAATGCTGGGGCTGTACCTTAATTAAGGCCACGGCCGCTTCCTTCCAACTCCTAGGCCTTTCCTATCCCATCGTCGCCATAAGACCTATCTGTGTCGGCGCGACGTAAAACCCTTGGCAAAAAAAAAAAAGATATATCTCAAGCACCTTTTCTATTTCCAGTTATGTTTCTTGTTTACTGTCTTATATATGTCAGTTAACATAGTAATACAATAGTAAAATATGCTTGGTATCAGGGATTGCATTAGTTGTACTTTAAGTCAAATCGAGAGTACAGTAAAGAGCCTTTGCATAGGTATAATTATTTATGAACTTTACTACCTGTGCTTATTACCTGTTAAGAATTCAAATAAGATTTTATATCGCCTTGACCTCCGAGAAGCTCTACACATCGTGCAAATTGTGTATTTCGCCTGCCAAACCTGTTCGCTCAGTATTCTGTGAGAGCGCGCTGGTTATCTAAATTTGTTGCACGATTACGAGTGTTCATGAATGCAACTTAGATCGACCGCTTGTCACCCGCGCGCGGAGAATCAGAGCTAGTCTCTCTCTCTCTCTCTCTCTTTCTCTCCCTCTCTCCCTCTCTCTCGCTCTCTTTCTGGTTCGTGAGAGTAGGGGAGGCCAAACCAGATGGCGCGCGGTCTGTTTTCTACCTGGCTAGAAGCTATTGTACGAACGCCGCGCCGCGGACAGTGCGTTCACAATGCAGTGTAACAGCTAATAGCCATTCTCGTTCCACTCAAAAGAGGCTCAGATAGAGGTAATAACAGGGGTAATTTGTCCCTTCTCGGCACAAATGGAACTCGCACGAAACTAAAAACACGACTTCACAGGAGCCATCTCAGTACAGGCCATGAAGGCCCTGGGAGGGGTGGAAGGTAAAGGCTTCCACTATCCGTAACCTCGGCACTTGACGGGGTAGAGTGGTTAGCTCTACGTCCGGCCGCCTTTGCCCCCAGAAATTAACCTGGTACTCATTTTTGGTGTAGGCTGAACGAACCTCAGGGCCATGTGCACCTCCGGAAGTGGAAATCTTGTTTCTTAAATTTTACGACTTCCTGACGGGGATTCGAACCGACGTTCTTCCGAGCGAATCGAGCACGCCTTTACCGCCTCGGCCAGGCAGTCCCTGACATCATAGGAGCTATTTCAATAAATTAAAAATACTGTGCGGTTACTTTTTTTTTTTTTACAAGTTGCATTACACAGATAGGTATTATGGCGACGAGAGGCAGATCCCTGCATGGATGCGGATATCCGCGAAGTTAGTCACTTGGCGGATGCAAACTGCAGGGCAGTGCGGATAATTTTAATAATGTTATTGATTCTACGTCCCACTAACTATATTTACGGTTTTCGGAGACGCCGAGGTGCCAGAATTTTGTCCCGCAGGAGTTCTTTAAACGTGCGAGTAAATCTACCGACATAAGGCTGACGTATTTGAGCACCTTCAAATACCAGCGGACTGAGCAAGGATCGAACCTCAGATGGGCTCAGATGGCCAGCGCTCTACCGTGCGAGCTACTCAGCGCGGAGCGGATAATTTTGCTGATAATTTATAAATGAAGATTACTGATTTTCACTCGTGTAAACTCTTAATTTTGCTTGTCGTTAGGCGATCCCTGACATTGGTACGAGAGAATGGTGATAGCCATGAGACCACAAAACCGTAAATCTGACCGAAGCCTAACTGGCTCCTGTCCGTAATTAGTGGAAGGAAGGGACAAAAGTTCCGAAAGGGAGCTGCTCAGTACGTCGGCAGTTGTCTCAAGATGAAAGCCCTCTTGTAGGTGGGTCTGGTGTCAGGTGTCAGGCCGGTTATATTATGTTAACAGATCTATCCGTTTCAATACCTCCGGTGTAAATATAATATTTACAATATCCGTGGATGCAGATAATATGTTGTATATCCGCGCAAGGCTCTAACGATGGGATAGGAGTGGGAAGGAATTGGCCGTGGCCTTCATTAAGGTACAGCCCCAGCATTTGCCTGGTGTGAAAATGAGAAACCACGGAAAACCACCTTTAGGGCTGCCGGCAGTGGGGTTCGAACCCACTATCTCCCGAATGCAAGCTCACGGCTGCGCACTCCTAACCGTTCGGACAACTTTATCCGTTCCTCTGGTTACGCAGCTCTAGCCTATAGTAAATTTAGACATAAGAGTTCAGAATGCCATTACTAAATCAACTGTGTGTTTATGATCTTCAAGAAACAATTATGGTAAAAATTCAACCTCAGCATTTCGAATTAAGGATAATAAAGTAATTTATTATTATTGCCAACTAGTAAAATCGTCCTCGCGGTTTTTTGGGTTTGGTGTCAATATAAGGATAGTCAGACTGCATTTCTTGTAACCCCTGTGAGTGTGGGACGCAGACGAAGAATACATCCACGGTATCCCCTGCCTGTCGTAAGGGGCGACTAAAAGGCGCGCCCAGGGGATGATCAAATTAGAACCATGAGACTACTTGTAATTAGTACCATCACGCAGGGAACACCATGGGTCGCTTTTATTTGCGCGTAGTACCACTATGTTAGGTACAAAATAGGATTGTGATTAGTAGCGACAGTGTGTGCTTCAGGATGCATTTTACAGTACCTGTGATTCGTACCCCTATATAAGCAACACCATGGGATGAGCGACACCATGGTTCTACCTTGCCTACGATTATTATCCACTAAGTGAGGAACACCACGGGATAGTGCGAGTCCCTGTGGTTAGTCCACTTATGAGGAACGCCATACGTTTGTGTTGCCTATATAGGTCTGCGTTGCCTATAAATAGCGCCGCTATGTGCGAAACACCATAGCTCTGTGTAACATGTGCACCATTACATTACCTGTGAATAGTACCATAATGTGTGGAATACCGCGAGTCTACGCTACTTTGGTTAGTACCACAACACGACAAATAACATGGTTCTACTTTCCTAGCGATAAGTACCATTATGAGGAGACGATGACCTGGATTTTGGACCCGTTTCGACTACAAGAATCATCGATTCAGTAATGTGCTTTAGAAGCAATCCCTTGGTCCGTAATACTATTGTTTAACGCTATTTTCTGGGAATTTAGGGCATTGCGGGTCGGATCCACTAATTGTTTTAACTTCATATCCATCCGTTCATTCTACGTCCTTACGTTTTCGAATTCTGGTTAGTGGAGCATTGTGGATTCTTAAATTGACATAACATTTCGTCTCATTTCGTACCATTAGGAGCCTATGACCTAGATGTTAGGCCCCTTTAAACAACAAGCATCATCATAATCATTTTTTGTAACAAGCAGTGTAGTCTTTAGACTATTGCATGAGCCACACTATTACAAATTAACCAAAAATTCGATTAAATGGCTTCCTAAGTTTAAACAAAATAGCTTTCCCCAGATTATCTCATATTATTCTGGGGTTTCCAGAGCCACATTAGCTCATAGCCTATTTGTTTCCGTGGGATCCCTCCATGACATCACGCGATTTTTCTGTATATTGACCATCCCGGAAAAAATATTATATGGTTAAACGTTTTAGATGTAATCGTTATTATCTTAAATATGTTTATTAAGATGTGGTATCGACCTGCTCTGGTGCCTACCTCTTATTTGACGGGAAAGTACCAGATACGTTTTAAAGAAACTAAGTATTAAGGTCCCACGGATCTGGTAAAACTTGTAGGCTACTAATTTTTTTGAAAATCACTTGGGGATTACAGAAAAATCCTAACAGATATTTTGTTTTTCCAAGTTGTCGGTTCTAGAAGACGATATAAAGCAAATATAAAGGGAGGGAAGGTGCTTCGGATTCTAGATAAGGCTGTATGTCCTATGCCTCCTGATTGAAGATTAATGCAGATGTAATACTGCAAGCTTCTTTGCTTGAAGTCTTTAGTCCCAGAAGCCTATAAATATGTTTTTCAACATACTTCGTTCAATTTACTTTGTGGTAGACTAGGCCGAGCCGATACTGACATATCTGCTAAACCAGAAAATGAAAATCCACAGCTTGTTTCCAGTCATTCGACCTAGTCAGGAATGGAATGAATGAAGCCCCCATCTAGCGGCGAGGAGAGGAAATGTGCCGGCTGCCGAAGCCTGTCACATTCCTGTGGGGCAATGATAAATGACTGACAGATGAAATGTTAATGGAGAGTGTTGTTGGAATGAAAGATGACAGGGAAAACCGGAGTACCCGGAGAAAAACCTGTCCTGACTCCGCTTTGTCGAGCACAAATCTCACATGGAGTGACCGGAATTTGAACAATGGTATTCAGTGGTGAGAGGCCGACGCGCGCATTCCTGAGCCACGGAGGCTCCTGCTAAACTAGATTCTAATCAAATTTAATAATAATAATAATAATAATAATAATAATAATAATAATAATAATAATAATAATAATGCCGCTATACAGAAAGTGGCTTTCGTCCGAGGTTCTCAATATTCTATAGGAAAATGTTGGGATAATAATTTCAAATCCTAGCGTTAATAATTGCTGTAACCGTATACATTCTACTCCAGCAACAACAATAATACCAATTTTACCATACATATTTTGATAATGTACACGAGGGAAGAGGAGGGGGGGGGGGAGTCTAATCAAAGCTCATCAGACTAATAAAAATAACATCACAGTGACTGACTATAATTATTGTCTCTTCTTCTGTCAATCATCTCAACTACATGGTGTTACTGGTCGAATTATACAAACATTAAGCCATCAACGAAGAGTAGATACACCCCCCCCCCCCCTCACGGCATCATAGCCACGACGAGCCTTGGTATACCAAGCGATCACTGCTCAGTCAGAAAGCCTGCAGATTACAAGCGGCGCGTGGTCAGCACGACGAATTCTCTTGGCTGTTATTTCTGGCTTTCTATACCAGAGTCGTTATATCACCGTCAGTAGCTCCTCAGTTGTTCTCACGTACGCTGAGTTCCAGCGTCAGATCCAGGTAAAAATCTCTGACCTGCCTGGAATCGAATCCAAGGCCTCTGGGTAAGAGGCAGAGGCGCGCCATCCCTAGACAACAAGGCCGGATGACGACAGCCAGTATTAAACAAATGTGTCATCTGAGGGATTTATTCCCAGCCTCTTTCACTGAGAAACAGCATTTTAGTAGCGTTTTGAATTTAATATCAATGAAGACCTTGCAAGACAGTCACGGCTCGTCGAACCTCAAGAGCAATAACTTCTCTATAGCAGACAATAGTCCCATAATCCTGGGCTGTGGACAAACAAGGCGGTATAGCTTAACACTCCACCCTGAACCTCTAATTCTACAAACACCGATCAGCCTCCTGCGGCCGGCGTGTTTGCTTTCCAGGGGGCTTAGGTAAGCATCCTGTTGGCCATGGAGCACACAATAGCCTCACAACCTTTTTTAAAACATTCTTAACATTCTTGTAAATCATCTCCCATCATCAGTTGCCAGTGACAAGAGAAATAGTGGCAGGCAGGTAGAAAATAGCTCACAGAAAACCCGATCTCCTTCCGTTCCCTACCTCTCCTCTTTCTCTCAGTGTTATGCTCATTTCAGCAGAAAGAGTGACATCGATCTTCGGCGATGAATTCAAGTACCTGCCTTCCTAGCAGCAAGTGTTAACCACGCTTCGTAACAAGACTGGAAAGCTCCTGCTTTCGGAGCTTCCGCAGTAGAAACGGACCAAGGTTGAAGTTTTAATGAGAATTTCTATCACAATGCACGACGGAACAGTCTTTGCATGGGTTTGTTTTCACACTGACTTTGCTGTACCGGAGTGAAAACTGGGTGGACTCACGACGTCTTATTCGTACATAGATACATCTTCATTATAGACTGTGAATTAATCTGACCCCCAGAATACTCGATCTGCAACTAGTTTTGCGACCTCGCTTTGTTCCACACATCTTATTTTTATTTATTTATATATTTATTTATTTATTTATTTGATTTATTGTTCAACAGGCATTTCTGCCCACTTGCAGAACATTTCCATTTCTTATTTCTTATGTTATAAATAACTAGCAAATGTACTCGTGCTTCGCTACGGTACTCTACATTGTATACGGATATCGAAGTAAATTAGTGCACATGAAGTGAATAAGATTTTTAAATTGGGTTTGTCTTGGCTTTATCCGAGAATCAGTATTGTGAAATCCACAGACGTTGTTTCTAATGAAAGTGTGATTTGCGGAATTGCGATGATAACGGCAAGTCCACTTGTTTACTGTAATTCACAACGAAGAAGGTAATTTTCATTTAACGGCAGACCCCATTGCCTAGTGAGCGGCCAAAATCGATTTGGGGAGGTTTCATTACAATGGCAGACCCCAATTCCTACTTTCAGATAGATTACAGTTGAGGAACTTTTATTATATTTGCAAGGACCTTCCCTACTGCCAGTCAAAAGTGAGTTACGTTCTTATCTTTATAATGGCAGACGCATTTTCTAATGCCAGTCAGCTTCCTGCCAGTCACACCGAGTTGGTGAGATTCCATTATAATAGCAGGCCACTATGCCTATCGACAGTCACATTTTAGATGGGTCAATTTGTTTATAATGGAAGACACCCTTGCCTACTGACAAACAGGATCGGGTAAAATAGTTTTGAAAAACATTGCACGATACCTAGAGTTCTGCTAGTCGAATCGAAAAGGGAATTATGCATTAAAATATTGCACAAGAGATGGAGGACGACCCCATTCTTACTGCCTGTCAAAGTCGATGTGGGGAGGACTGAAAACAATAGCAGAAGCCCTCCTTCTGACAGTCACTATCGATTTGCAGTGTATTTAATACCAACGGCAGACAAACCCTTTCTAGATTGCTACAAATCGACGTCAGTGAAAGAATATAGTCGTCATCATCATCATCATCATCATCATCATCATCATCATCATCTGTTTACCCTCCAGGTTCGGTTTTTCCCTCGGACTCAGCGAGGGATCCCACCTCTACCGCCTCAAGGGCAGTGTCCTGGAGCTTCAGACACTTGGTCGGGGGATACAACTGGGGAGAATGACCAGTACCTCGTCCAGGCGGCCTCACCTGCTATGCTGAACAGGGGCCTTGCGGGGGATGGGGAAGATTGGAAGGGATAGACAAGGAAGAGGGAAGGAAGCGGCCGTGGCCTTAAAGTAGGTACCATCCCGGCATTTGCCTGGAGGAGAAGTGGGAAACCACGGAAAACCACTTCCAGGATGGCTGAGGTGGGAATCGAACCCAACTCTATCCAGTTGACCTCCCGAGGCTGAGTGGACCCCGTTCCAGCCCTCGTACCACTTTTCAAATTTCGTGGCAGAGTCGGGAATCGAACCCGGACCTCCGGGGGTGGCAGCTAATCACGCTAACCACTACACCACAGAGGCGAACATATAGTCGTCATACGGAAGTATAAGGATGTTAACCATCATTTACAGAATAACTGCTGCTAAACGGTACATAAAATCGAAAAACGGATTGTACCATAAGACGCACTTTCTGGCCATATCTTGGGGTCATCAGCTACTCCCGTACAAGTTTCAAATTTCTGAGATTTCTGGTAGTGTCTCATTAATTCACGGTTTGCGCCATCAGACGCCTCATTTATCTCTCTACATGTTTGTTTCTGAACCATTTCCTCGTATCTCCCATATTAAGGGGGTAAATTGAGTTCAACTTTTGAATAGGGTGAAATTTGGGTACATTTTTAACATTTTACATTATTTTTTGCCTACTCATGTATAAGCTAGAATCACGAAATTTGGTCCACACATGGCCCTTAATCGTGCCAATGTGCGCACCCAACGTGATAATCCTATCATTCTTATAAGTGTATCCAACAATGAAATATACTTGTAAAAATCACCAAATTTACGAACAATCCAGAAATACGGCCAAATTTAACGTATAAGGGAGAGAGATACGACAAAATGTCACAGGACCAAAGTTGTAGATCACTCCAAATTGAAGCGACATTGTGCCATCCGTTTTGTGATACGACTTACCGTTTAGCCAAAAAATAGCTCAAAAGGAATGTCTGCACAGTCATTAAAATTGCCTCCATATTTCGATATCTTTGGGGGTAAAAAGTGAAAAATTTGAACATCTTGGAATTTTCCCGTCGGTTAGGGACCAAAAGCTATAATTTCACCAAATTTCAATTGTCTACCTCGTCTGGCAGGTTGTGCCGCCATCTTGATTTGGGGGGACGGGGGATAAAAATGACGAAATTCCCGAAAATTTTTAAGCCCACGAAACCTATAGGTTGTCGTTTTGGATATATTATACGACTGCGTTCTTATGCTGAGCCCAAAATTTGAGCCCCCCCCCCAGAGTGGCCCCTTCAGGGAATTTTGAGAATTTAGGATTTTTCTAGGGATCCTGGTGTCATCAGCTTCTCCCGTACCAAGTTTCACATTTCTGAGATTTCTGGAAGTGCCTCATTAATTCACGTCTTTTTTCATTTTTAAATATTTATATATACATCGCTCCAGCCCGACTTGCTTTTATATATATAGATTTACTATAAAAATTGAAATATGAAACCTAATACTGTACATATGAACTATGGGCAGTGGTAAGTGTGTGTTTAAACTTATTATTTTAATTTCTACTAAAATATACATTGTTATTCTAAATTAATCTCAGGACTAAATTATTCACGGTACACAAGTATGCTACTCTATTTAACTTATGTCTTCTCTCTGTGTGAGTTCCCCTCTGACTGATCTTAACAAGATACTTTCCTCGTGAAATATGTCCACGTTTGGCATTTTATTAATTGACTGACATGTTTTGTTTAACGGTGATTTGTGTTTGAACTTTTAACAAAGAAAGTTAAATTATTTCTATTACTTCCAAACGGTGCCTACAGGTTTATTTGGTGGAGTAACTCTCGGTTATCTTCTTTACCTTTGTGAATTCTATCGAGGTATTTTCCACTCGTTAATGTTCAGCGAGTATGCAACTTATCTATCCCAAAATTTGTTATTAAGTCACTATATGCCACATATTTTGCACTAGTTTTAGAGATACAGAAATACAGATATCTTAGAAATTTAGCTTGAACGTTTTCTATTTCTTTTATACGTTTAATACATGATGGTCCGGCTCCATGGCTAAATGGTTAGCGTGCTGGCCTTTGGTCACAGGGGTCACGGGTTCGATTCTCGGCAGGGTCGGGAATTTTAACCTTAATTGGTTAATTTCGCTGACACGGGGGCTGGGTGTATGTGTCGTCTTCATCATCATTTCATCTTCATCACGACGCGCAGGTCGCCTACGGGAGTCAAATCAAAAGACCTGCATCTGGCGAGCCGAACTTGTCCTCGGACACTCCCGGCACTAAAAGCCATACGCCATTTCAATACATGATGGATTCCAGACTATAAGATGCATATTCTATTACTGTTCTAACTAGTGAATTGTATACCTGTATTATGGCTTTGATATTTTTGAATTTGTTTGTGTTTCTCATTAGATTTGGATCCGCGGTTCAGGTCGTGTAGCTGTTAGCTTGCATTCGGGAGATGGTGGGTTCGAATCCCACTCTGGTTTTGCCCGTTTACCTCATGATCACACCAAGCAAATGCTTCCTTCCCAGTCGTACCCCTTTCCTTTCCTTTCAGTTATTTTCCTTTCCTTTCCTACCGCCACCAACAACCTGGCTGAGTTGGTGCGAGTTTAAACCAGTAGCAAAAATAAAAGAATATCGCCTTCTCTATCTCGTCCAAGAAATGTCAGTGGGATAGATTGAACGACAATAAATAAAACCATTGAATATTCAAGGTTATTATACTAGTCTGGTTCTTTGGCTGAATGGTTAGCGCATTGGAGTTCTGTTTAGAGGGTCTCGAATCATTTCCTGACCGATAGAGGATTTTATCAGCATCTACTTAATTCGTCTTTTTCGGGAGGTAGGTGTCCCTCCGTGTTCGTCTTATTACCCATCTGTTCATTTATATACAAAAAAACCTACTACCAACCACCACGCAAGCAAGCAATAGTGAATACCTTCTTCTTCCTCAGAAGATTCGCGTCAGAAAATGCATCCGGCCGGCTCAATAGGCCAAAAAGTTACGACCTCAAGAAACTGAGAAAAGAGCAGGGGTTATAACAGTTATGCTAGCAGGGAAATAATTATGGTTATAGCTTCGATTCTATGACATACAAGGTTTAATGTTACACCAAAATAACTTCTAATTCATTGAAGATACAAATATTTGTTTTCATATTGATGGTGGGCAAATCCACAGAATGTAGGACATTTGGTGTTAAACTTAAATACTGGATTGCAGCAATCTACAGGACCTCAAAATGTACACAAATGTGTCTAGTTTAATATTATTTCAAGTCAAATGGTTCATTTTCCATTGAATTAGTACTATTCCACTGCAAAATTGAGTGCTGTCCCTAAAAAAAAACTATTGGAAATATTAACAGGCTGATAGCTTTGTCATAGATACTGAAAATGAATAATTACAATTCCTCAAGAGGTCAGGAAAAGTTTATGTATTCCATTGAAATGCCTTGGGAGTCACAATGTCAAGTCTAATGCAAATTATCTCAACCAAGAGTTCAGAACAGCAGGTAACACATGACATTCAAATAAAATGTCATGAAAGAACCCTTTCTAACATCTCTTTCGAGAATATATTGAAAATAGACTGGCTAGAAAATAGCGTGTAGTTGAGGTATGTCATATCCGTAACCACT
The DNA here is from genome assembly GCF_040414725.1 of Anabrus simplex. Lineage (NCBI taxonomy): Eukaryota > Metazoa > Arthropoda > Insecta > Orthoptera > Tettigoniidae > Anabrus > Anabrus simplex. The sequence continues at coordinate 220,321,486 of NC_090271.1, forward strand.
GACTACAAAATTAATATATCAGATGATTTACTTATTATTGAAAACACTATTGATATCGAAACGGGTAAGACCTTCGGCACATGAATGCATATAATGATGTCTTTCAAGTGGAAAGATTCATACAGGGTGTAGCGAAATTCGCGCACTCGGGCGTCGCAGCGCGACTCCTCACATGCCAGCAATAAAAAAATGTCTCTGACAAGAGACCGTCCTGCGAGTATATCCAGCAGAAAAAGAACGTTGAAGAGTGGCAATCTGGCAACACTGTAACCACATGTAGGGTAACTTCCTCTGTCAGTACATTTCGGTCGTGCTGTACAATTGGTGCAGTGGATAGGGTTTTGGATTAGCATGCATGAGGTCGTCCGCCTCTGTGGTGTAGTGGTTAGCGTGATTAGCTCTGCCACGAAATTTGAAAAGTGGTATGAGGGCTGGAACGGGGTCCACTCAGCCTCGGGAGGTCAACTGAGTAGAGGTGGGTTCGATTCCCACCTCAGCCATCCTGGAAGTGGTTTTCCGTGGTTTCCCACTTCTCCTCCAGGCGAATGCCGGGATGGTACCTAACTTAAGGCCACGGCCCCTTCCTTCCCTCTTCCTTGCCTATCCCTTCCAATCTTCCCATCCCTCCACAAGGCCCCTGTTCAGCATAGCAGGTGAGGCCGCCTGGGCGAGGTACTGGTCATATTCCCCAGTTGTATCCCCCGACCAAGAGTCTGAAGCTCCAGGACACTGCCCCTGAGGCGGTAGAGGTGGGATCCCTCGCTAAGTCCGAGGGAAAACCGAACCTGGAGGGTAAACAAGATGATGATGATGATGATGATGATGCATGAGGTCGAGGGTTCGATCCTGGGTTGAGGCGCTTTTTTTATTTGCTAATTTCCATCGGACATAACATACTGTAATACAGTAAGACACCGTTTCGTAGGTCACACGGGTCCTACATTTACAAAATTTAGCATGTAGTAGATGAAGTGGTGTGAATAAATTCACGCCCACGACGTGGAAAGGGCGTCTTTCAAAGCTGACCAATGAAAACGAATGTTCGTCCATTTCTAGGATCGTACTATGTAAGTGCAAATGTTTTCTAAAGGACCCGCTGCAATCGCTGTTGACGATTAAGGTGCCAGATACCATACCACCTGGACTACATTTACGAAATAAAAAACATATCCCATCAACCCAGGATCGACCTCTCGACCTCCTGCACGCTAACCCGAAACTCTATCCACTGCTCCAACTGTACAGCACGACTAAAGTGTGCTGACAGAGGTAGTTACCCTACATGTCGTTGCAGTGTTGCCAGATTGCCACTCTTCAACGACCTTTTTCTCCCGGACATACTCGCAGGACGAACTTTTTGTGAGATACATTTTTTTATTGCTGGCATGTGAGAAGTCGCGCTGCGACGCCCGAGTGCGCGAATTTCGCTTCACCCTGTAGCCTATGCATTGAAATTGGCAAACACAAAAGTGATGGTCTTTTTTTCCTGTCACACGCGTATCCATGCGTTATTCATTGTTTTACTGTTATTAAATCAGTGGAAGGAAACAATTCAATCACTTGGGTTATTAATTAAGTATAGTTGTATTGTTTCCAGGTTAGTGAAAATTAAAAGTGATAATTTCTTGACAATTAGCACAAATGTTACTGTTGCAACTGGATATGCTCTTGTTGTATACAACATAAGGTATACTGGAACACAACATAAATTTATTGCTTCAATATGACTTTATACAATATATACATGAATTTAACTTAAACTTTTCATGAAGCTGAGTAAATTCGCAAGTAATTAATCTTGATAGTAGACTGAGAGTCTGTAGAAATGTACACTTTATAGACATTAACTTTATGTACACTCGAAGATATCTTGATGAGATAGTTTGTAAAAAGGTAGAGTTCATGATAGTCGAAAACTATCGGTTTTATAAGCGTAACTTGTCCTGAAAGTTCCTACTAACATAATGCAGTTATTTCTATTGGCTTGTCATGAAATGACATGAATATTCACAATTAGAGAATCTAATGTAGGTGTTGGAGCCTGAGTGAGGACTGAGGATGTGTAGAATACAGGCATCGGGGCTCGACGTGGCTGCAGGAACGGGAACTGAGGCAGTGGCCCGAGGTGAAACCTCATACAACCAGAATTCAGTCCACCTGGTCGAGACACATGTTTAAGAGGGATAACCTCCGTGTTTTGACGTTCAGTGTAATCTGGTGCTGGACACTGGGGAGTCCTACTAAGTGGCTGCCAGGTGCTCCTTTTATAGTGCAGACTGACGTCACAAGCAAGGCACTGGAGTCGTTTCGTAGAGTCTCGCATAATCCAAGCTGCGGCGTGCGCGGTGCTGGCTGGCGCAGAGCTAGGAGCGCGAAGGACACACAACAGCTCTGGTATTGCGGGGCGCATTAATACTGCGCTACATTTGCCATGGGGTTATTAATAACTGAGATATAGACACGGGCTTTGTCATGCAACACGATCAGGCGATCGTCTCGCACTAAACGTGGATGTTCCCGCCGCATAGCCGGACGCAGACGTCGCTCCGGAAATCGACAGTAGTACTCACTCCTGACGGTTTGTCACAGCATGCGTATAAAAAAATTACAGTAATCCCCTCGTAGGCGTATGCCACAGTCAGCATAAGCTTCACCCGACTGGCTTCCTGTCGAAATTTCTGTGGACGTGGCGAACCTGGGTGACGTCATTCATTCGATAGATGCTTTAAGGAAATACGGAACGGTTAAAATGGTCAAAAATATCATTTTTCATATTTTATGAATCTCTGAAGTCTGCACTTTACAATGATGTGTAATATATTATAGTTTAAAAATTAAAAGTTGCCACAATTTTAATTTAAACTTGCGGTAACACTGAGAAAATCATATGTGTGGAAAGTTTTAACTGCAGTTTTCTCAGTTTCCAGTTTTTTCAAATGTATGTTCCTTTTTATAGGTGACTATTTATCACAGAGCTGTGCAATTTTCATCATTAATTTGTCTCATATTGGTTAACATTTTAACGGAGGGATTTCCTGATTTATATAAAACTGTTTGAGATTTGACTGTTTTTTTTTGGAAAACATTATTCTATTTATTGATTGTTTAAAAAAATATATGTCTGAGTCCCCTTAAGTGCAATTACTAAAACGCTCCGTCAGTATGTCAAATAAGGTTTGAATAAAATGTGTCATAAATTTCATTTTCATAACTTTATTAGATCCTGAGAAAAAGGAACATGAATTAAATAAATTTAACATTGGTAAGATAGGCGGCTCCGTCTCCCCTTAATTCAGGCTCGTACGTTCGTGCCCACGTCTCATCAATAGCGAGAATCATCATCATCATCATCATCTGTTTACCCTCCAGGTTCGGCTTTTCCCTCGAACTCGGCGAGGGATCCCACCTGTACCGCCTCAAGGGCAGTGTCCTGGAGCTTCAGATTCTTGGTCGGGGGATACACCTGGGGAGAATGACCAGTACCTCGCCCAGGCGGCCTCACCTGCTATGCTGATCAGGGGCCTTGTGGAGGGATGGGAAGATTGGAAGGGATAGACAAGGAAGAGGGAAGGAAGCGGCCGTGGCCTTAAGTTAGGTACCATCCCGGCATTCGCCTGGAGGAGACGTGGGAAACCACGGAAAACCACTTCGAGGATGGCTGAGGTGGGAATCGAACCCACCTCTACTCAGTTGACCTCCCGAGGCTGAGTAGACCCCGTTCTAGCCCTCGTACCACTTTTCAAATTTTCGTGACAGAGCCGGGAATCGAACCCGGACCTCCGGGGGTGGCAGCTAATCACGCTAACCACTACACCACAGAGGCGGACAATAGCGAGAATACGCTGCAGAATTGAGTCTCCTTCATTGAGGTATCTGTCAAAGTGGATGCCAGCCAGTGCATAACGGTGTAATTTCTGGACATCCGTGAGTTGATGTAGAACCCAACGGGACGCAATATTCCTCGTGTTAAGACAATTCGTCAGTATATGCCACACCGTTTGATGACTTGAGACCAACCTCTACGGATAATTCTCGGACAGTTCATCGACGGTCTATGGAAACGAGACCACTCGCGATCTCAATCTGATGTTGAGGAATGGATCTGTGCGGTGCAAATCCGCATTCTCATTCCAACCCCCCACGAAACGCCTTGACCCATCGTGCAACCGTTCTATACGGTAATACATTCTCGCCACAGGCTTCACGTGATCCTCGATAACATTCTGATGCATTTTTGTCACGGGCAGCCTCGATTTTAATCCACGAACACTGATCACCTTTCGAAAACATGCTTCAAAGCGGTGAAATCGACACTCTTCACTTCAACGCCACACAGCAACAACACTCCCAACTGGATGCCCGTCAAATGCACACTACATATTGACAACAGCGCCACATGACCGCTCCCATATCCTATTTACGCATGCTCGATCACCTGCGAGTGTCTGGACTACGTTGCCACTAGATACTATATCTACAGCCCTCGTACATACACAGACTATTATTTATATTATGATACACATTTTACTATATTTTATCATTATGACGTATTCGACCAAAATGGTACGAATGTTTGGTCATATAATTGTTTTAGACGTTCTACAAGTGTTATTCAAATCTTCTGTGCCCATAATGTCAAGTGATTTTGTTTGTGGTTTGTACGAAATGGGGTTTCGCGAGCAGTAAGTTGTCAAAATACAAAACAAAATGTTACGAATGTGGCCAATTAGCTGCTGAATGTCAAATAAATTCTGGACTATTTAATTTCCTATGCATCATATCTCCAATTCTTGTGTATTTTAGGGCATAAATGCTGCATACTTGCAGAGTTTTGAAATAAAATAATAATAATAATAATAATAATAATAATAATAATAATTTCGTGTGGCTATTTTAGCTGAGTGCAGCCCTTGTAAGGCAGACCCTCCGATGAGGGTGGGCGGCATCTGCCATGTGTAGGTGACTGCGTGTTATTGTGGTGGAGGATAGTGTTATGTGTGGTGTGTGAGTTGCAGGGATGTTGGGGACAGCACAAACACCTCGTCCCCGGGCCATTGGAATTAACCAATGAAGGTTAAAATCCCGACCCGACCGGGAATCGAACCCGCGACCCTCTGAACCGAAGGCCAGTACGCTGACCATTCAGCCAACGAGTCGGACAATAATAATAATAATAATAATAATAATAATAATAATAATAATAATAATAATAATAATAATAATAATAATTGTACCGGGCGGCACACCTCCACGCCGCTAATTTAAAATTTGCGCCAGTTGAAACTCCTCTGCTGGAGGAAGTCTGAACTTTATCGACGGTATTAATTTTCAAGTTTCTCAGAAGATGTCACTACTGGGAAAGTTTGGAGTTTTTGAACTGTGCCACTGTTGATGTATTTTTGTTTTACCGGTAGTAAGAAGTGTGAACTTTCTCTTCTAGAGGACACTACTGAAAAACTGCAATGGTGCACCCTAGTGCGATGTGAAAGAACTGTTTTTTGGAGAATTTTTTATTTCAAAAGTTTGTTTCTTGTTAAATTTCTTTCTGTTATTGTTTAAGTTGGCTGTATACCCCTCTCTTTCCCCTTGTTTGTATTTAGCCAATCCAGAATTTCTTTAATTAATTTCTGACCAATCTGATGTATCTTCCCCCAACTTGAATATGCTGCTTATCCCTAACCAATAAAGTTTTGGTGGGAGGGTGTTCTCATTCCAAAAACGCCTCGAACTTTCCGCGAGAGTATATAAACTGCTGATTTTTGGGTCTCTGCGCCACTTCTGTTCCATCTTTTAGTGTGTAAAGTACATAGCAGGGGGCGGGAAGCGCCTCTTTCTTCGGCAGCGGTCAACAACAAGGTAATGGCCGATTAATAACTTCTTTCTTTGCTAGCTCAGCAGTTTAACTCTCGGGGCGGGTCCGAAGTTTTTCCATAATGTAACCTTCCTTAAAATGTAAAGACACTTAGTATCTATTCTATCTTTTAAACTGCATATCGGGATAGAGAGTGCTTAACCCTCTCGAGCTCCCACTCATATTGTTTTGAGGTGAACTTATTTTTTTCTAAACCTATTCTTCTTTAACGTAATGTAAATTGTTCCTTTCTAAAGTCACCTCTTTAGTATGGGATTAGCCCCTGCATTAATGGCCTAGTGCCAAGTAGGTTTTAATACAAATGTATTAGGAGTGCAGGTCGCCTCCTCTCAATTGGTTATTTTTGAGGTCATGTAATTAACCTTTTTCTCACTTAATAGGCCTCAGTAGGTTGGGTATTTTGCCCCTGTATCTATGTCCTTAGAGGACAACTTGAAGGTGGAGTTTGGTGTGGCCTTTGATAGGCTTAAAGTTGAGAGCTAGTGGCTCTTTTCTTGAAAATTGATGGTTGTATGCCTCGTGGAGGCCTTGTGGTGTAATTTTGGAGCAAGTGCTCCTGGGCGTGAATGGGGTTTCTGCCCCTCTGTGAAAAACTTATCTTGGAGTAAAGTTGGGCTAATTGCCCTAGAAGTGTGAATTCGGGGCTCGAAGCCCAAATGCTGTAAATACTGTAATAGCACCTTTTGTTGCCTTGCTACTCTGTACCTGCCATGCTTGTTATTTCTTAATTTTGAAAAGAAAATATAACCTTGTTTAATTTTACATTAACCTTAATTTCGTAGTTTGAGACCCGTTCAAGCCCGCACCTTCTTTCACCTCTACCTACCGCAAAAACACGGTAACAAGTGGTAGCAGAGCGTGGATGAATGGGTCTCAATTTAGCCCCTTTTGACGGCTAAACATTGCTTTGATTCGAACTCTAACAATTTTCTCAGTTGCTGGAATTTTTTGATTTTTTCCGTTTCAAAATTGTTCTATCATCATGCCCGGCCCTCGCGATGTTCTCCATCTTAACTATTTGCGCAAGGAGGAGTTGATCTATGAGTTAACTATCAGAAATGTGCAATCTGGAGGCACGGTTGCGATAGACACCAACAAGCTTAGAGAGTCCCTTGATTTGCCCATTTCCATCCCCAATTTGGGAGAGAAAGAAATTGACGACTCTCTTTCCACGATCACCGAGAATACTACTGGGCTAGCATCGGTAGTTAGTTTTTTGACGAAAATGATCCTTCTCCTAATCAAATTAAGCGTGTGCAAGCCAGGCTATATCATTTTTCAAATAGAGTTAACGATCTGTTGTCTCTGAAGTTGAATGACATTCAGAGGAAGGAAGCTAGTACGTTGCTTGAAAGTATTTCTGAATTATCTAGCAAGGTCACTCAATTGTTAACTGGGGAAGTTCCTCCCAAAATTGATCAACCCACCACGATGAATGTAGGTAGCGAGGAAGAGCCTCCTAAGGGAGAAGCCAATAGGATAACCGTTGCTGCTCAAACTATCTCTGCCCCATTGGACGACGAGTCTGAACGCCGTGCATCGTTGAATAATATACGTTCTGAATTAACTTCCTTGCCACTGAAACCTTTACCTACTATGTCACCCGGGTTTAGCAGCTTGCCTCATCCATTAGCAATGTTCCTCAGAGGTATCTCTAAGTTTTCCGTTAATACCACCAGTGACGTAATTTCATTTTTAAGATTTTTAGTTGAATTTCAGGATCATGCCCTTGTGTTTTCTCTTTCCCCATGTCAGATTTTGCAAATCATCTATCCCTATGCAATTGGTATTCTCTCAGACAAAATAGTAAGAGCCATTGCCGAGCAATCATCTATTGAGGATTTCCACGCCCACTTGCTAGCTAACTTCATCCCGGCTTTTTTTTTTTTTTTTTTGCTAGGGGCTTTACGTCGCTCCGACACAGATAGGTCTTATGGCGACGATGGGATGGGAAAGGCCTAGGAGTTGGAAGGAAGCGGCCGTGGCCTTAATTAAGGTACAGCCCCAGCATTTGCCTGGTGTGAAAATGGGAAACCACGGAAAACCATCTTCAGGGCTGCCGATAGTGGGATTCGAACCTACTATCTCCCGGATGCAAGCTCACAGCCGCGACATCCCGGCTAGGGCCAGGTCCTCCCTTATTCAGAAGTACTATTATCGTGTACAGCGTTTGGATGAAAAATTAGCAGACATCATCCAAGATATTAAAGTCTATACTAGGGTGTTTGCCCTTCATTTTCCTGAAGATCAGATTGTACAGGCTATTGTAGAAGGAATTTCACCATCCTATAGGTCATATTTGTGTTTCGCGGCGTGCCCGCAAACCTTCTCTGAACTTGAAGCATTGGCTGTCTAAGCGGAAGGAGTTAGATACGCAGATTCTTTGCGTGTCGCGAAAGAACCCCCTCCTTCTTTTGGTAATCCTCGGCCTCCTCCTCCTCGCCGACCAGTCACACCTCGTAAATGCTATGCTTGCGGGTCGCCCGACCATCTTCGGAACAAGTGCCCATTGCTCAAGTATAGTGGGACAAGGAATAGAACTGGTTCATCACAAGGCTGTTTTAAATGTGGGGCTTTCTCACATATCGCCAAGAATTGTCCCAATTCGAATAGCACCCCCTCCTGCTCAACTTCAGGTGCAACTTCCAACAACAATCAAAAGTGACTAGTGGCTTCGGCTGAGTCGACTAATCCATCTTCCCGAGGCTCAGCCCCTGGTAAACAGGTCGTAAATTCAGGGAATGGTCAATCTGCAAATCTATCTTTTGAATGCCCTAAAGAGTGTCTTAGGATTGCGGCGGATACCCCCGAACCGGTCCCTTTTCTCAAACTTGAGTTAAATAATGAACCTGTAACAGCTCTTTTAGATTCAGGCAGTGTTTGTTCGATTATTTCGGCTGAATGGTATTCTAAATTGAAATCTGTTTGTAAACTACCTGACTATGTCTCATCTCCTGTTCAATGTGTTTCGGCTAATTCATCTCTATTGGAAATCCTAGGTTCTGTAAATGTCAAAATTCGTATTTTTAAATTTACATGGAAAATCAAATTGTTTGTGGCTAAGCACCTATCTTGCCCCATCATATTGGGAGCTGACTTCATTTCTCACACTGGTCTTGTGCTCGATCTTCAGAGTAAGTCGTGCACATTCAAATTTGCGTCCAATTGTAAAATTCCCTTGTTAAAGTGTAATTCTGTATCATGTTCATCTATTTCGCCTACCCAGGATGAGATGTTGTTAGACCTTAGACATCTACCTGAGGAGCAGGCTGATAGTATTCGTAAATTATGTCAGTCATTTCCAGAGGTGTTCTCTGATACTCTTGGTGTTACTGACCTTATTGAATACAAAATTGAGGTCACGGATTCAATTCCTGTCCGTTTTCCACCTTATAGGCTATCTCCACCTAAAATGAAGGCTCTGAAAGAAATCATCGATCAGATGTTGAAGGATGGTATTATTAGGCCCTCTAAGTCGGCGTATTCTTCGCCTATTTTTCTAGTCCCGATACCCCAAGGTGGCTTCAGGCCTGTCATTGATTATAGGGCTCTCAATCGGAAGGTGGTGTTACAATCTGTGCCCCTTCCTGACCTTCATTCTTGTTTTTCATGGTTTCGTAAGGCCAAGTTCTTTACTATCTTGGACCTGAATCAGGCCTACAATCAAATTCCCCTTGCCGAAGAGTCTAAACATCTTACAGCGTTTGCCACGGACTGGAACTTATACGAATACAACCGCGTGCCTTTCGGGCTCCCCACCGGAGCAGCTGTACTCACTAGGCTGCTAGATAGGGTCTTCTCCGACATCAAATTTGAGTACTTGTATCACTACTTGGATGATGTCGTCGTATTTTCGGAGACCTTTGAAGAACATCTAGATCATCTGTGAGGAGTTCTCAATCGCCTTCGTAAGGCTGGGTTAACTGTCAAGTTGTCCAAGGTTGCCTTTGCTGAGCCCTCTATGTCATTCCTAGGGCATATTGTGTCACCTGATGGTGCTGCAGTCGATCATTCTAGAACACAGGCCATCCGTGATTTTAAACCTCCCAAGGACATCAAAGTTATCGCCAGGTTCATTGGTATGGTGAATTTCTTCAGGAAGTTCATTCCTAACTTCGCTAATAGAGCGGTGCCCTTGAACCTTCTTCGTAGGAAAGGCATCAAATTCGAGTGGGGACCTTCTCAACAAGCCGCTTTTGAGGATCTTAAATTAGCTCTCTGTAATGCCCCTGTACTTGCTATGCCTGATTTCTCGAAGAAATTCATCGTCCAAACCGACGCGTCGTCGTCAGCAGTAGCTGCAGTCCTTCTTCAAGAGACTGAACTAGGGAGGCGACCCATCGCCTATGCATCTAGGACATTGTCGGCTCAAGAAGCCAAGTATTCCATCTATGAGCTCGAAGGTTTGGCAGTCTTATTCGCCTTAGAAAAGTTCCGTCTCTATCTGGAACATGTCAAATTCGACCTGGAGACAGATAATCAAGCCTTAAGCTGGGTCTTAGGTAGGCCGCGTCGTACTGGTCGTATAGCCCGTTGGGCCATCCGAATTTCTGCCTTCCAATTCGATGTCAGGCATATCAGAGGTACCGAAAATGTTGTTGCTGATGGACTCAGCCGTATGTTTTCCAACGACGTCGAGACCCACGAACCGGTCGACAGTTCATGACCTCCCGAGTCCATACTATCTGGTGTTAATGCCATCTTAACAGATGCTCCCATGCTCTTTAGGGATATCGAGAAATACCAACGTGAAGATCCGACGCTGGCTCGAATAATGGAAACCCTTTCTTCTGGGGAACATGTTGTCCCTTATGTTCTGAGGAATGGTGTTCTATGTTGCCCTTCGAGGCATGATAAGATGATGAAGGCTGTCGTTCCAGCTGTTCTTGTGCCTATGATCTTCAAGTACTATCATGAGACCCCATTAGGGGGGCATCTTGGAATCTTTAAAACTCGTGAAAAGATTCGTGAAAGGTTCATCTGGAAGGGTATGGACGGTGAAATCCGTGGTGAACTAGTAAAAGCTTGTAAATCTTGTTTGCTCAGTAAACCCACCATGTCCACCAAGGTAGGCCTGTTGTCTTCGCATCAAGCGTCGCGCCCCATGGAACGCCTGTATATTGATTATGTAGGACCCTTCCCCCAGTCAAAGGGAAATGCCAACAAGTTCATCTTTGTATGCGTAGATGGTTTTACAAGATTTTCCTGGTTATTTCCGACTAAGCTGGCTACCGCTCAGTCCACCATTACTTGCTTAAATTCTATTTTTGCTTCTTTGGGTCCGTGCCAATTCATTGTGTCTGATAATGCTAAGGCGTTTACATCAAATCTTTTTCGTAAATTCTGTTTTGACTTGTACATCTCTCATGTGACGACTTCGGCTTATTACCCTCAACCATCTCTGGCTGAACGGGTTAATCGTAATCTCAGGTCCGCGCTTATTGCCTATCATCATGAAGATCATTCTAGGTGGGACACGTCCCTGCATTGGTTAGCTTTTGCTTTGAATTCGGCGGTTCATGAATCTCACAAGTTGACTCCGGCTTCTTTGATGTTCAAGTTCGTTCCCAACACGCCGCTCTCTAACCTCTGGTCTCTGAGTGACATTCTACCTGAGACAATAGATCCGGACAACATTAAAGATCTTTGGAAGAAGGCTAAAGCCAATCTTAAAGTGTCTCATGAAAAGGTTAGGGAAAGGTATGATCGTGGACGGAGACCCACCAATTTGAAGGTAGGCGACCAAGTGATGGTCATGAATTTTGTTCCCACGGGCAAGCTTGCCCCCAGATTTCATGGGCCGTGCATAATTCTCGATTTCCTTACGCCGGTTACGTTGTTATTAAGCAATCCAGCCACCGAGAGGATATTTAGGGTTCACCTGTCGCAGGTGAAACCTATATAATTTCTGTGCTAACTTGCTTCATATAATCTTGAAAGGAATATGAAGGTTATTTTTTTTTGAGCTTCACTTTTAAGGCTTTCTGCCCCTTCTATAATATTTTGTTTTATATGTAAGCATTTTTGTAAAACCTGCCCCGAACCGTTAAACTGCCATCCTGTCCTTGCCACGGCCATTACCACGCTCCCGTCTCCTGCTCCACCCTACACAGTGGCTTATTTAATGCCATGGATATCTGCACGCCGCTGGCCCCTCAACCTCTCCACAAAGCCTGTGCCCTCAAAAAAAAGATGATGGTCCAACAAATTCTGCCGCCTAGCTTTAATGTTTCAGTGCCCCCGCAGCCGCACGGCGCCGTGCCGCGGCTGGGATAGAGGAAGTGCCCCCTCGACCCCAGCGAGGACGACATGTGCACGGCGAGCCGGAGCTCTCCTCCCGGCCAAGGCTGATGTGCGGCGCACGACCTGTTACTGGCCCGCAGCCTGTATATGTTCACCGCGGGCGCGGCGTGCTTCTACACCTCTGCTCCCCTCATAGTGCGGGCGAGCGGTATCTCAGGGTACTTGAGGGGCCCGGGCGGCCTCCTCTGGACACAAGCTGCAGCGGCCGGTCTGGCCATCCAATTTAATCAACTACATGGACATTTACTATCAGCAATTACTACACTTGGGAATTCTACTGCAATATTTGGTGGACTTTGAAATTTTTTCATCACTTTCAAGTATTAAAAGTTTTTCTTCTGAATTCAATTCCTACAAACATAAAGACATTACATCAACTGTACAACAAGTATTTTGAAACTGGATCAAACCAAATTTAAGAAAATCTTATAAATACTTCTGCAATTAATCTCCATATCAACATCAAAACTTGGACCTTGTTTCCAAACAAATTGCATGTGTCACCCCTGGAGGAACTTTTGGGGGGGGGGGGGAGGTCTGTACCGGGCGGCACACCTCCACGCCGCTAATTTAAAATTTGCGCCAGTTGAAACTCCTCTGCTGGAGGAAGTCTGAACTTTATCGACGGTATTAATTTTCAAGTTTCTCAGAAGATGTCACTACTGGGAAAGTTTGGAGTTTTTGAACTGTGCCACTTTTGATGTATTTTTGTTTTACCGGTAGTAAGGAGTGTGAACTTTCTCTTCTAGAGGACACTACTGAAAAACTGCAATGGTGCACCCTAGTGCGATGTGAAAGAACTGTTTTTTGGAGAAATTTTTATTTCAAAAGTTTGTTTCTTGTTAAATTTCTTTCTGTTATTGTTTAAGTTGGCTGTATACCCCTCTCTTTCCCCTTGTTTGTATTTAGCCAATCCAGAATTTCTTTAATTAATTTCTGACCAATCTGATGTATCTTCCCCCAACTTGAATATGCTGCTTATCCCTAACCAATAAAGTTTTGGTGGGAGGGTGTTCTCATTCCAAAAACGCCTCGAACTTTCCGCGAGAGTATATAAACTGCTGATTTTTGGGTCTCTGCGCCACTTCTGTTCCATCTTTTAGTGTGTAAAGTACATAGCAGGGGGCGGGAAGCGCCTCTTTCTTCGGCAGCGGTCAACAACAAGGTAATGGCCGATTAATAACTTCTTTCTTTGCTAGCTCAGCAGTTTAACTCTCGGGGCGGGTCCGAAGTTTTTCCATAATGTAACCTTCCTTAAAATGTAAAGACACTTAGTATCTATTCTATCTTTTAAACTGCATATCGGGATAGAGAGTGCTTAACCCTCTCGAGCTCCCACTCATATTGTTTTGAGGTGAACTTATTTTTTTTCTAAACCTATTCTTCTTTAACGTAATGTAAATTGTTCCTTTCTAAAGTCACCTCTTTAGTATGGGATTAGCCCCTGCATTAATGGCCTAGTGCCAAGTAGGTTTTAATACAAATGTATTAGGAGTGCAGGTCGCCTCCTCTCAATTGGTTATTTTTGAGGTCATGTAATTAACCTTTTTCTCACTTAATAGGCCTCAGTAGGTTGGGTATTTTGCCCCTGTATCTATGTCCTTAGAGGACAACTTGAAGGTGGAGTTTGGTGTGGCCTTTGATAGGCTTAAAGTTGAGAGCTAGTGGCTCTTTTCTTGAAAATTGATGGTTGTATGCCTCGTGGAGGCCTTGTGGTGTAATTTTGGAGCAAGTGCTCCTGGGCGTGAATGGGGTTTCTGCCCCTCTGTGAAAAACTTATCTTGGAGTAAAGTTGGGCTAATTGCCCTAGAAGTGTGAATTCGGGGCTCGAAGCCCAAATACTGTAAATACTGTAATAGCACCTTTTGTTGCCTTGCTACTCTGTACCTGCCATGCTTGTTATTTCTTAATTTTGAAAAGAAAATATAACCTTGTTTAATTTTACATTAACCTTAATTTCGTAGTTTGAGACCCGTTCAAGCCCGCACCTTCTTTCACATCTACCTACCGCAAAAACACGGTAACAATAATAATAATAATAATAATAATAATAATAATAATAATAATAATAATAATAATAATAATAATAATAGCAGCATATGGCCTCCGGAGAGGCCTGATGAAGTCGTCTTCGAGTAGATGGCCTACAGGTGACCAGCATGTCTGTGAAGATGGGGCCCTACCTAAGATGTCTAATGCTGATGACATCACAAACACCCAGTCCCCGAGCCAGACGAATTAACCAATTCAGGTTACAATACCCACCCGGTCGGGAATCGAACGTGGGGCCCCTTTGGACCAAAATACAATATGCTAACTTATGATAAAAATGATAAATTAAATATCAGTAATTTTGTAGATATGAAAGCATATTTCCAAAACCTCACATGAGTACTCGTGTGAGCCGTACACCTCACAAGAAATTACTGAGTTAAAAAAAGGTTAAAGACCTCTAAACAAAAACGAGGAGCCACTTTATCGCAGGGCTGAAGTAGCGCAGGCTTCCCCGCATGATCCAGGTACAGAAGGGTTCACCGGAAGCTGTAGCGACTGCCGCCAGGTAGGTACATTGCACCCTATATATTTACCCTGACGCTCAATAGCCTCCACTTCATTACGGCGACGAGGGGTGGCCAGATGGCGCCGCTCTCAGTCCGTGACGTCACGACATCACGCAAGCGCCCCCTTTCCTCACAGTGACTCACTTCACATCACTAACACCTGGCTGGGAGATAGAGTACAACTCTTCATACAGTCACCTCCAGATTGTAGCAATGCCATTTATACCTTCTTTTCGTTCAAGCGCATTGACATAAACTGAGTTGATCCCACGCAGGAATTAAAATTTAAGCAGAATAATACAGTAATTTTTCCCTGCTGAAATACTAGAATGTGCAATATACGTACATGTTTGCGCACACTTTTGGATTCAGAAACGATCAGAGAAAAAAGAGGCTTTATGGATAGTTCTGACCAAACACAATTCCATTAAGAATTCCCTTCGCTGAAGTAGACCAGAATTGACAAAATAGAGCCTATCCAAAGATCACCAGTTTTGTATGTGTCTATACAACTAAAGAGTTTGCATTTAGATATGCTCATTTTCATTCTTTTTGTCCAAAGGTGTAAAAACAAGATTGAGAACGTAGAATTCGCAGTATTACAATGAGCTACTCTTTTACATCAAAAACAACTTTTGCCAATATCACATATTTGGCCTGATTTCGAATTACGAAAATAATATTGATTGATGAGACTCGCTCTTTTGTCAGTCCTCAAGTGAATAAGTCTGTGTGGAGAGTACGTTGTTTCTAAAACTTCCAAATGACTAAATTCATGCCCACTTATCTTACTTGCATACACAAAAACATTTTTACCGTTCTATACCAGTGCTTCCAGGTGCGAATACCAAGCTACAAACATTTTCCAATGAACTCTGTATATAAGTTTAAACATCACGACCGTGCGGTCAGGGGCACGCGGCTGTGAGCTTGTATCCGGGAGATAGTGGGTTCGAATCCCACTGTCGGCACAAAGAAGATGGTTTTCTGTGGTTTCCCATTTTCACACCAGGCAATTGCTGGGGCTGTACCTTAATTAAGGCCACGGCCGCTTCCTTCCAACTCCTAGACCTGTCCTATCACGTCGTCGCCGTGAACTATCTGTGTCGGTGCGACGTACGCAAAAAAAACCACGAAACTGAACCACACCTCAAGTGGTTTGCCCACACTCACTGACGTTAGTCCGTTGAGCCAACCTTTTGGTAAAAATTATACTTTCCTGGACGTAATTCTCAAAGCATTCAACTGGAGCTTTCATTGAGAGAATATTCTTATCCTTATGAACTAAAACGCATTATTTAACAAATTACAGTATCAAGATTAGTTCCTTCACAACTAATCGATATTTTCTTCTTCTCCTTCTTCTTCTTCTTCTTCTTAATCTGGTTACCCTCCAGGTTCAGTTTTTCCCTCGGACTCAGCGAGGGATCCCACCACTACCGCCTCAAGGGCAGTGTCCTGGAGCTTTAGACTCTTGGTCTGGGATACAACTGGGGAGAATGACCAGTACCTCGCCCAGGCGGCCTCACCTGCTATGTTGAACAGGGGCCTTGTGGAGGGATGGGAAGATTGGAAGGGATAGGCAAGGAAGAGGGAAGGAAGCGGCCGTGGCCTTAAGTTAGGTACCATCCCGGCATTCGCCTGGAGGAGAAGTGGGAAACCACGGAAAACCACTTCCAGGATCGCTGAGGTGGGAATCGAACCCACCTCTACTCAGTTGACCTCCCAAGGCTGAGTGGACCCCGTTCCAGCCCTCATACCACTTTTCAAATTTCGTGGCAGAGCCGGGAATCGAACCCGGGCCTCCGGGGGTGGCAGCTAATCACGCTAACCACTACACCACAGAGGCGGACATCGATATTTTCTACGTATAAAAAGTCTGCATTTAGGGAAGAGAAAAATTGTCCCCGTCAAATGTTCATCACTGTTACGGTCTTAGTCCCGGGTGATGTTCTTAAAATTTATTTTCTGCTTGATCTAACAAATAGATTTTGTCCATCGCCTGTGTAAACAAGAGATAACGCTCAAATTAAGAATATATGTAAGCTATTGAGGGACCATCTGAGAGCCAAGAGGTGATACCACACGGTACATTCAGGCCTTCGGACTGAGCAGCTGTAACTTGATAGGCCAAGGCCCTTCTGGGCGGTTGCACAATGAGGTTTGGTTTTATAAATCATCAGTGTTTCGTAATTTGTAATTTTTCGAATTCATAAAGGACGATCTCTTACTGTAGATTATGCTTATAAATTTAATTATCTTTTTGGTTATAGAGAGAGCTTCCGTGGCTCAGGCGGCAGCACACTGGCCTCTCACCGCTGAGTTCCGTGGTTCAAGTCCCGGTCACTTCACGTGAGTTTTGCGCTGGACAAAGCGGAGGCGGGACAGGTTTTTCTTCGGGTACTCCGGTTTTCCCTGTAATCTTTCATTCCAGCAACACTCTCCAATATAATTTCATTTCATCTGTCATTCATTAATCATTGCCCAAAGGAATGCGAGAGGCTTCGGCAGCCGGCGCAATTCCTATCTTCGCCGCTAGATGGGGCTTCACTCATTCCATTCCTGACCCGATCAAATGACTGGAAAAAGGCTGTGGATTTTCACTGGCTTTAGAACATCTCCTGGTCTTTCTTATCTGATAAACTAATAGGATCTTACCTCCCTCGCTACTTACGAACTCCGTGTTGGCTTCAATCTCACTTTACACGAAGTATACATTGTCAGCATGCTTGTAGTACTGTATCTGTGCTATCTGCCTATGTAGGCCTATAAGAAAAGTAGGAATGCACGCACAGTGGATGCTACAGGAATCAACACACACCCTAGTTTACTAATCTCTTTACCGAGCTCGATAGCTGCAGTCGCTTAAGTGCGCTCAGTATCCAGTATTCGGGAGATAGTAGGTTCGAACCCCACTGTCGGCAGCCCTGAAAATTGTTTTCCGTGGTTTCCCATTTTCACACCAGGCAAATGCTGGGGCTGTACCTTAATTAAGGCCACGGCCGCTTCCTTCCCACTCCTAGCCCTTCCCTGTCCCATCGTCGCCATAAGACCTATCTGTGTCGGTGCGACATTAAGCAACTAGCAAAAAAAAAAAAAAAAAAAAAAAATAATCTCTTTTGATCTATTTACAAATTTACTGTTTGAAATAATTGCTCAATTTACCTTTCTCAGATCAGACGTAGTTAAACTTTGCTCAGTTTGTCCACGAGATACAACGGCTACCATTTAAGATTTTTGGGGGCCAGAGAGTTGGGGGAGTGTATGAGAGGGGTGTTGATCGGATCTGGACGCTCCCTCCTCCATATCCCCCCCCCCCCGGCCAGAAACCAAAATTGTAAATGTTAGTCATTTTAATAATACAGTATGTATGGTAGGTATACACATGTCTTACATACTATTCCATTATCTATATTTTCAAAGATATTCAGTTGCACACTTTTGTTGTTACCGGGCGAGTTGGCCGTGCGGTTAGGAGCCCGCAGCCGTGAGCTCGCATCCGGGAGATAGTGGGTTCGAACCCCACTGTCGGCAGCCCTGAAGATGGTTTTCCGTGGTTTCCAATTTTCAGACCAGGCAAATGCTGAGGCTGTACCTTAATTAAGCCCACAGCCGCTTCCTTCCCATTCCTAGGCCTTTCCTCTCCCATCGTCGTCATAAGACCTATCTGTGTCATTAATGGTTATGAATTTCATGTTTTTGGTCCGTATTGAACTGAGAATAATACTGTATATAAGTAATAATAATAACAACGTAAACGTTTCCACCTTTTCAATACTAAAATATATTCACAAAATTATAAATTACACGGTACTAGTTTCGACCCATCTAGGGGTCATCATCAGCCGTATTGGAGCAAAAATCAGATATGTCGACGATGTCTTTGTAATCATGAATGAGAAATCAATTAACGCACCCACCACCCTCTTAAGACTCAACAATATTGATCCTCATATCAAATTCACACTAGAATCCGAATCAAATCAAAAAATCAACTTTCTAGATTTAACCATCACTAGAAACTCAGATTCTTTCAGTTATAAAATTTTCAGAAAACCCACTCAAACAGCCTCCACCATTCGCCAAGATTCAGTGCACCCCCAGTCCCACAAACGAGCCACATACAACAGCCTAGTTCACCGAGCCTTCAGCATACCTATGTCCAATAAAGATCTAAAAGACGAACTCAACACAATCCGCGGAATCGCAAAATTCAACGGCTTCAGCAATCATTTTATAGAAAGGATAATCAATAAACACAAACATCGCCCAAAAACTACCCTCAAAAAAGCAATAACCAAACCTCTAACATTTTCCACCTTCACGTTCAACAATGATATCTACAAGTTAACCAACATCTTTAAGAAACAAGGCGTTAAAATAGCCTTCAAAACCAACAATAAGAACATGAACGTTTTATACAATACTTCACACATCAACAAGACCAGCAGTTTTTTAAAATCAGGAGTTTATAGGATCAAATGTACCACCTGTAAAAAAATCTACATCGGGCAAACCGGGAGAAACTTCATTATCAGATACCACGAGCACACTAACGCAATAAAATACAACAGGTTTTCAGCCATCGGCCAACACATGCAAGATTATAACCATAATTTCGCCAATATTGAACAAGACATGGACATCCTTGTATTAGCAAACAAGGGCCCTTTACTCAATATAATGGAAAATTACTACATACACCTAGACCAATACTTTAATGCCAGTCACAATCTCAATGAAATCTCAGAGAAACCCAACATACTTTTCGATCTATTTATCACTTTCCTCAGAAACTATAATGCAGCCAACCTAAACTCAATCCTAAATTTAATCAAAGGTACTTCCCGCACCCTTCAGCCCCACCTTAAGCCCTCTTCCTAAGCCATATATAATTTTATATATGTCATTTCAATACAAGAACTTACTGATTTCCATGATTATAATTTTTACAACACCCCATTTATACTTTATTCTTTGTTAAAAACCTCTTAGTATGTATATTCCTTGTACTATTACCATAATAACATCTCATTTCACTTGCTATTCTTTAAAATAACATTTTCTTAGGATTTCGCCAAAAGTGATTTTTGCTCCAATACGGCTGATGATGACCCCTAGATGGGTCAAAACTAGTACCGTGTAATTTATAATTTTGTGAATATATTTTAGTATTGAAAAGGTGGAAACGTTTACGTTGTTATTATTATTACTTATATATTACCTATCTGTGTCGGTGCGACGTAAAACAAATAGCAAAAAAAAAAAAACTTTCATTGTTTCGATTATCCCGACAATGTTGTCAAAGATATAACGTCGACTTAATTAATATCTTTGCAACGCAGACTTAAATTCACATTCGTACGTACTTCCTTTCCTAATCAAATCTTTGTTGGACGTGTCCAACCAACGCCCGCCAATGCAATCTGTTCGACGATCATTGCGCCAGGACTTGAAATTTGTTACGTTTTCATGCTAGGATAACAGCCACTTTTATTTTTTAAATATGCAATAGGCCTATATAATTAAAAATATACCGGGCGAGTTGGCCGTGCGCGTAGAGGCGCGCGGCTGTGAGCTTGCATCCGGGAGATAGTAGGTTCGAATCCCACTATCGGCAGCCCTGAAAATGGTTTTCCGTGGTTTCCCATTTTCACACCAGGCAAATGCTGGGGCTGTACCTTAATTAAGGCCACGGCCGCTTCCTTCCAACTCCTAGGCCTTTCCTATCCCATCGTCGCCATAAGACCTATCTGTGTCGGTGCGACGTAAAGCCCCTAGCAAAAGAATTTTCTGAATCTGGTAATAAACCACCTAAGAATATATTCTTAAATAATACATCTCAGTGCTGCATAATGTAGTACATGCCGATATTAAATATTGAGAAATATAGAAAAATTGCTGTTTATAACAACTTGATATTGTCCATCGGGTTCCATCGAAGAAAAACTCATAGGTGCGCCCCCGGTTAATACAGTTCCCGTGGTTTCCTTTGTGCACAAGTCACACGTTTGATTACCGGTACTCATTTTGGAGGTGAACGTAAGGTCTAGCTCTGACAGAACAAAACGGGCAAGTAATAGCCATTCATCTTTCAAACGAAGCAAACTTTTGAATATAAATACGTACAACCTAAGCTCGACTAGTGGCCATGTCGTTAAATCATAAAGTAGCTGGGGTGGTTAGGCGGTTTTAATCCCGTTGTTGGAGTTAATTTTCACCATCGGAACGTTGGCCAGCAGGATAATCACTAGATCGCGTGTCAAAAGCCTGGATTCAACTTTAAACCTCTCCGCAGTTTGGAGTGACAGCATATGACGCATTTACTGGTAATTCGACCGTCGGATGGAGACGTTAAGCCTTCAACAGAGCCCCTTGGTGTTATTCTGCAGAAGAAGGATATGTGCCGAAACTGGGTTTCAACCTCTCCCTACCTCACCATCATCATCTCACCTTCATACACGGAGGTCACTCACGGACACCAGGTGAACCGAACATGTCCTCGGACACTCTGGTTCTAAAAGCCATACGCTAAATAAATAAATAAATAAATAAATAAATAAGTAACGTACAACTCACAGGCAGTGGTTCACTTTCTATAGCTGTCAGTCATGCAGGATCAATACTCACCTGAAAACAAAAGAAAACAACATTAAAATCTACCTCATACATGCACCCAGTGAAGAGGAAGAGGGAAAAAGAAAGCAGCGGATCGGTGAACTAGGTAATAAAAGTTGGTAATAGAGACTCCGAACCTGATTTTCGATCAATCTGAAGGGTACTTATTGTTGACGATGTTTTGTTAGGAGCTTTGGAAATAATAGCCACAAGACCAATGTCCTTACTAAATATGTAACTTTATTTTCATTTTGCTAGTGTTACATCGCACTAACGCATGGAGGGAATTCGGCGACGCAGGGATGGGAAACGGCTAGGATTGGGAAGGTAACGGCCGTGGCCTGAATTAAGGTGCGATAGATAGATAGATAGATAGATAGGTAGATAGATAGATTTATTCATCCTAGGAAAGTTAGGGACAGCTGTCCCTATGTTATACTTAACCAGTAACAGAAGTATAATAATAAATAATTACAAATCTTAAAAAGTAACCACTTATCAACTCAAACTATGTAGAACTATTGAACTATAGCGAACAGTAACTACTTGTACATTAAAAGTTATAAAAGTTAAGGAGAAGAGTAAAAAAGAGAATCACGAAACACAAGAGAACTTTATTTTCCTTTACAATTTTGCTTTACGTAGCACCGACACAGATAGGTGTTACGGCGACGATGGGACAGGAAAGGCCTAGGAGTGGAGGGAAACAACCGTAGCCTTGATTAAGGTATGGTGCCTGGTGTGAAAATGGTACACCACGGAAAACCATTTTCAGAGCTGCCGACAGTGCGCTTCGAACCCACTATCTCACGAATGCAAGCTCACTGCTACGCACCCCTAACCGCACGGCCATCTCGCTCGGTCATTTTAATTTTGGCCGAGGATTTAACGCCACTAGAATTTTGAGATGAAAATCTCAATTCAGGATCGACCGGGATTCGAACCTCAGCCTTTCGGGTGTTAAGCCAGCAGCTTATAATGCTCCCCAAGTACCGTTAATCTAAAACAAAAAAATAACGGAACGTAGTAGAATTAAATAAAGGGACATATCAGATTAAGGAAGACGATGGATATTGTTGCTAGGTTGAGTGGCTCAGGGTCCCAAGTTGGTCGGTTCGATCTCGGCTCCGTCCGGTGGTATAAATATATCAGCCTTGTGAAACTAAATTTATTGGCACGTAAAATAACTCCTACGGAACAAAATTCAGGTACCTCAACGCCTCCGAAAACCGTAAAAGCAGTTAGTAGGGAGTAAAAATAAAAACATGTTAGCGTCGCCAGCTGTCCAATTTGGACCGGATAGTTTGGGTTTAAAGTCAAAGTTTTCACCGAGCGAATTGGCCGTGCGGTTACGAACGCACAGCTATGAGCTTGCATTCGGGAGTTAGTGGGTTCGAACCCGACTGTTGGCAGCCGTGAAGATGGTTTTCCGTGATTTCCCATTTTCACACCAGGCACATGTTGAGGCTGTACCTTAATTAAGGCACGACGACTTCCTTCTCGCTCTCATCCCTTTGCTTACCCACCGTCGCCATAAAACCTCTCTGTGTCGGTGCTACGCAAAGCAGATCGTAAAAGCATTTAAAGTTAGCATGTCCGGTCAAACATGTCGGACAGACAAGAAAGATCCGGTTCTCCCAGCTTTAAATAACAGAAGTACATAAACTTTAGTCTTAAACGTAGTGGAATTCTAACAGCTTTAAGGGAAATATTTTGCTGTTACAGTTGTTCATACTTTCAACTCCATTTTAAATCCTGTAACCGTGAGCAATGAGTCGAATTGAAAATTATATGATTAGAAGTGGTGGAGTGTACGGGTACTGGATGGGTACTAACAAACTAAGATGCGGATGCTATATTTGGCTAAAAGACTCGGAATTTGGGGATTGAGTGATTAATTGTTTACTACAATTCCTATACGTTTACGTTGATTTACGTACCTTGCAGTAAACAACATAGGGTAGTTTCGCTTACAGAATTCACTGTTTTTCCAGTGGAAAATAACTTCTCAAAACTGTAAAATCATGCAACAAATACAGTTTGAAACTGAGGATCCGGCTAGGCGCAGTCTAATGCATGTCACCTATGCCTTCTAATAATAATAATAATAATAATAATAATAATAATAATAATAATAATAGTAATAATAATTTCGTGTGGTTATTTCTAGCCGAGTGCAGCCCTTGTAAGGCAGACCCTCCGACGAGGGTGGGCGGCATCTGCCATGTGTAGGTAACTGCGTGTAATTGTGGTGGAGGATAGTGTTATGTGTGTGTGTGAGCTGCAGGGATGTTGGGGACAGCACAAACACCCAGCCCCCGGGCCATTGGAATGAACCAATGAAGGTTAAAATCCCCGACCCGGGCGGGAATCGAACCCGGGACCCTCTGAACCGAAGGCCAGTACGCTGACCATTCAGCCAACGAGTCGGACAATAATAGTATAGGTATTCGTGTCCTCATCCTGAGGTGTTGCAGCTCTTTTCAGGGACACCCCCAATGGAGGATAGCTGCATGTACCATTCCAACCACATACCAGCCTTCTTGCCATTCTTAAGTTTCTGGCAGTACCGGGAATCGAACCCGGGGCCCCCGAGGACGGCAGCCAATAACACTAACCGTAACGCTACGGAGGCGGAAATAATAATAATAATAATAATAGCATCGGCTAATTTTGTGATGATGATGATGGTGGTGGTGGTGGTGAGGGCTTGGTGGCCATGATCGTTAAGGCGTTAAGGTTATGTTTCGACATCGCGGTTAGCCGGTTCGAGTCCCGTCGGTGACAAAAATCACAATCAGAATGTTGCCCGGCAAGGTAGTTTCTTATCACTAGATTGCGCGCCAAAAACCTGGATTCAGTTCCAAACTTCTCCACAGTGTAGGGGCATACACCGCTCTTAATGGTGATTCGTCCGTCGGATGGAGACGTTAAAACCTTGAGCAGATGTTTTGGTGCTATTCGACAGGAGCAGGCTATGTGCCGGCACCGGGTTTCAGCCTCTCCCTTTCTACTCATATCGCGTCATTCATTTCATGCCGGGCTGAGCTCAGACGGTTAAAGCGCTGGCCTTCTGATTCCAATCTGGCAGGTTCGATCTGGCTGAATGTGCTCAAATACATCGGCCCCGTGTTGGTAGATTTACTGGCACGTAAAATAACTTTTGCGAGGCAAAATTCCGGCGCCTTGGCGTCTCCAAAAACCGTCAAAAGTAGTTAGTGGAACGTAAAAACAATAACATTGTCAACATTATTCACTTCATCTCATTAACTCCTCTTAATAGTTTGACGTCAGGAAGGGTATCGGGCCGTAAAAACTCGCTACGAAGATTCATCTGACGTCATACTCCACCCCATAGAGAAATGGGACAAGAGTTAGACACACGTACATAGACGTAAATGCCTTTGCTGGCAGGACCTAGAGTTTACAGTGCACTATGTCTTCTGGTATGGGCTAGAGCAATTTTGTTACTTTCATAGATCTGTCTCTGTCTTATCCTTGGCTTTGACAGTATGAAAGTGACTGAGGTATGAGCGATGCTAGTAATGCCAATCCTTATGCAGCCAGTCCCTGCTATGAATGGTGTGAAAATGTTGATCATAGGGTCAGTTGGTGCATGCATTTCAGTGGGCTTGGCAGACTGATATATAATAGCAACTCTGGCTCGGTGAGGAAAGCAACGGGAAACTTCCTCACTCCTCATTTCCCTAGTACGCCTCTTCAGTGATGCCTAGGCCATCTATGACAGCTGATGGCAGAGCTGTTGAGGATCCCACCAGTGGAATCGCTGACGGACTGAACATACATACATACATAGACGTAAATGGACATTTGCATAGGATACGACATACATTCCGCTTACTGATTACCAACGTCAAGCAATATGGCTGAGTATGATTCAAACTGTCATCACGCTGACATTCCAATGCCTGCAGGCCATTTGGCTGGGTACCAGTCATTTTGGCAAGCCAAGAACTTTGAGCACCGTAAGGGCCGTAAGTTCCTTTTTGTACGTTGCACTAATCGATGTAGAAAGCTCTTCTATACATGTACACGGTCTATTTAAAACTGTTGTTCACCGTGCACTTCACTTTTAAATACATATTTAGATGCTAGGAAGGACTGTTGCAGATGTCTTTACGATCCTGTACTTGTTCGGGTTCTACTCCTCGGTAAGGCCTACGGCTGCATTATTTATTAGCATGGCCAGCGGGAGACGGGTTATGATTTAAGAGTCGAACTCTTGAATAATGCTCACGAATGAGGAATGAACGTGATCTTTCTTCCAATCAGTTACCTTTACAGATAGCTGCTGAGAAGGTGTCGTCTAGCTACAAAAATTCCTTCCTTGGTTTATCTACCATACTAATGCTCTTAAAAACAATACAGATACATCTATATAAATAACGTTGTAGGGGGTCCGCTGTCTGTAATTTCGTTTGTATTGACAATTTTTCAGATATTTATCCGTTTTAGGTCAACTCAAGACCGTATCAGTGGTTCTTATTTTTCGTGTCTATTTGTTTTTTCCACCTCACGGCGAAACGGCTCTATATATCTCGACTACATATTTAGAGTATAATCACCCCGGGGAAGGTTTTGATATGCATATAAATAAAAAATCTCTTAATAGACGGGGGGGGGGTATAGGTATAGGTAAACGAAAACAGTTTTCTTCCATTTTCTTTTATTACTAATTTTCTGTAAAATCTGTGGACTATACAGTATGTGGTCTTTCATTATCAACAACTTTGTTATGTATATAATTTAGCTTACTCTTCAAATGACGGAGAAAATTACTAATTTCTGCGAGTCTCATGCTCTGCATTGAGTGCCCGACAGACCGACAACGAACCTACAGGTTACCATGGCAACGTCTTTGTTTGCCAGCAGGGAAGTAACGTATTGCCATTTTCGTCATTATTCCTGTAAAAATGTGGTTGTTCCTTGGGTAGAAAACAAGAAAGACGTCAATCGGCAATCATGCGAGATATTGGCGGAATACCGTTGGAGGTTACAATCGTCCTCGAATAACACTAAGGGGCGTTGCTAATATTTGAACTGTACCGCGGAGTGTAGCCCAATATTTCACACCGTTCAACGGCCGAAAGCCCTTCGGTATGGCAGCTTAATGTAGAGCGATATATTCAACTCTTACGTGTTAAGATATGATTTCGGCGACGATGCGATAGGGAAAGGGCTAGGACTGGGAAGGAAACGACCGTGGTCTGGTGTGAAAATGGAAAAGAATGGAAAACCATCTTCGTGCCTGCCGATCTCCTGACTGCAAGATAACAACTCCGCGACGCGAACCACTCAGCCAGGTCACTCGAAGTGGTGTGTTGTGTATACGTTAAATGTTTACAGTATATTATTAATTTTCGGTCTAACAATGTAATGTAAGAACGACACATTTCTATACTTGTGGTAAGGAAACTGCATTGTATGCAATAAATAAATAAATAAATAAATAAATAAATAAACAATTGTTTTTGGCTTTACGTCCCACTAACTACTTTTACGGCCTTCGGAGAAGCCGAGGTGTCGGAATGTAGTTACGCAGGAGTTCTTTTACGTGCCAGTTAATCTACCGACACGAGGCTGATATATTTGACGACTCAAATCTACCGGACTGAGCCAGGATCGAACCTGCCAAGTTGGGGACAGAAGACTAGCACCCCAGCTGTATGAGACACTAAGTCCGGCTATAAAGAAAGAAAGAAAGAAAGAAAGAAAGAAAGAAAGAAAGAAAGAAAGAAAGAAGGAAGGAAAAAAGGGAAAATATAATTTCATCCTAATTAAGAGACACTTAATCGATGACCTGTTCGCTTGTCTAGACTATCTATTCGATACGGATGCAAGTCTAGCTCGTCAATCTGCTTCATTACTACAAGTCCATCACTTTCAGGCATTATTAAATGTTTGATGCCAATAATGCCCAAGATACCTAGTTTTGAATTAATTCATAAAGGGTCTTTGATCTATCCGGTTTAATGGTCAGCAGGTATTGGAATGTCAAATGATCAGCATTATAAATTCCTCAGCGCGGCTCTGATTTCTTCTTTCTTAATCTGCTTACCCTCCAGGGTTGGCGTTCCCTCGGACTCAGCGAGGGATCCCACCTCTACCGCCTCAAGGGCAGTGTCCTGGAGCATCAGACTCTGGGGTCGAGGGATACAACTGGGGAGGATGACCAGTACCTCGTCCAGGCGGCCTCACCTGCTATGCTGAACAGGGGCCTTGGTGGGGGATGGGAAGATTGGAAGGGATAGAAAAGGAAGAGGGAAGGAAGCGGCCGTGGCCTTAAGTTAGGTACCATCCCGGCATGTGCCTGGAGGAGAAGTGGGAAACCACGAAAAACCACTTCCAGGATGGCTGAGGTGGGAATCGAATCCACCTCTACTCAGCTGACCTCCCGAGTCTAAGTGGACCCCGTTCCAGCCCTCGTACCACTTTTCAAATTTCGTGGCAGAGCCGGGAATCGAACCCGGACCTCCGTGGGTGGCAGCTAATCACACTAATCACTACACCACGGAGGCGGACGCCGTTCTGATTTAATGAAACATATACCAGAGATTATCATTTACTTTTTTATTTAATTTTAGAATTTGCTTTACGTCGCACCGACACATATAGGTCTTATGGCGACGATGGGATAGGAAAGGGCTAGGAGATCGGCCGTGGCCTTAATTTAATTAATTTAATTTAAGGTAATGCCCACATAACTTTATTCTTTCTTGCTACCTCCGTAGTTTAACCCGAGGGAAAGGTCCAACTGTTTAGTTATGTAACAAACTTTTCTTTCGGCCAATGTAAAAACTTCATAACATCTTTAACTGTAAATCGGGGATAGAGAGTGAGTTACCCTCTCGAGCTCCCCTTCACCTTGGTTTGAGGTGCCTGCAATTTAGCAACCTTTTCGAACCCACTATCTCACAGCTGTGCGCCCCTAACCGCACGGCCAATTCGTACGGTATAATTTACTTTATATCACCTAGTGCCAAGGTTAAAATAGTAAAAGCCTTTACTTTCTATTCCCCGAAGTCTGTAACGGAGATGGCTTTCTTACTAATTGTAAGTCATAAACCACAGAACTAGTCTTACATGGAATCCAGTAAAAAGGGGACGTTTCTCTCCATTTCGAAAATATTACTTAATGTCGACGTCGGAATTTCAACTCCACCATTTTGATGAGTAATAGGGACGAAGGTTCAAGGTAAAAGCCATTAATCTAGCGAGAATGGTTGCTAGCACGAACAGGTGAAAACAATGGGAGGAGGATTTTCGTAATGAAGGTAAATAAATGCTAATTTAGGAATGAGCTGGTTGGACGAAATTCGGTGAAGAGCTGAAGTTAGATTAGATAGGCGATTGCGGGACTGGAGTCTGACTCGTTGGCTGAAACGTCAGCGTACTGGCCTTCGGCTCAGAGGGTACCGGGGTCGATTCCCGGCCGGGTCGGGGATTTTAAACTTCATTGGTTAATTCCAATGGCTCGAGGGCTGGGTGTTTGTGCTGTCCCCAACATCCCTGCAACTCACACACCACACATAACACTATCCTTCACCACAATAAGACGCAGTTACCTACACATGGTAGATGCCGCCCACCCTTATCGGAGGGTCTGCCTTACAATGGCCGCACTCGACTAGAAATAACCAAATGAAATTATTATTATTATTATTATTATTATTATTATTATTATTATTATTATTATTATTATTATTATTATTATTATTATTACGGAACTGGAAGGGAGGGTAAAAGAAGCAGAGATTGACACAGAAGTCGATGCGATGGGGACACTATTTGGTAATACCAAGAGGCGAGGAAATCAAAGTCGCTTAGTATGTATGTATGTATGTATGTATGTATGTATGTACTGTCAGTAATGCAGTCGGTTAGTCGATGTCCTTCTGTTTCCACGATAGCGGATTCGATCCCGGATGAGGTGGGTAGCATTTCAGTGTCTTTAAATGTGACATCTTCGTGCGGCTAATTCTTTGCGGGTTCAAGAACTCTGTAGGACAAAATTACGACACTGATGTCTCTAACCATATACAGAAATTGAAGAGACGTTGAAATAAATCTTCTTATTCTTTTCCTACCGCTTTCCCCACACCTGTGGGGTCGCGGGTGCGAACTGCGTAGCACATGTGGGTTTGGCCCTGATTTTCGGCCGGATGACCTTCCTGACGCCAACCCTATATGGAGGGATGTAAGCACTATAGCGTGTTTCTGTGGTGGTTAGTAGTGTGGTATGTTGCCTGAATATGATGAGGAGGGTGTTGGGACGGACACATACACCCAGTCCCCGAGTCAGAAGAATTAATCAGAAGCAATTAAAATCCCCGACCCGGCCGGAAATCGAAACTGGGGACCCTCTGAACCGAAGGCCAGTATGCTGACCATTCAGCCAACGAGTCGGACAGACGTTAAAATGAATAATATTGTTATATCGATTTCAATTTCTTTCTAATGTATTTGTTTAAAGTATTACAGATAATTTAGGTGCGGCTCCATGGATGAATGATCAGCGTACTGGTTCGGTTCTGAGGACCTCGGATTCGATATGAAGCCGGACTTCGGAGTTTAACTGGATATGATTAATATTCACGTGGTTGTGGGACCGAATGTTTGAGCTCATCTTAATACACTGCTCTTCATTTACAAACAACACGGTACACTACCATCCGCCGCAGAAACACGCAATAGCGAATACATCCCTAGACATAGGGGCGGTGTCAGGAAGAGCATCCGGCCGTAAAACTAGGCCAAACATACGTCACGTTCCGTCCCTAATAAACAGGGAAAAGCCCGAGGATAAGAAGAAGATTTCAGATAATTTAGCAAATTAAAAGAAATGTCTGGATTTTCAGCTGTCGGCTTGATATTTTCTTCCCGGTTTAAGGAAACTAAGAATTACTGGAATAATCCGCTAATCGGCTGAGTTAGAAACTCTGTGAAAGCCAAGCAATACGATATCTTTATGGCGAGCTCGTGACACTCCAGTATCTGTAAGGCATCTTGACAAGCCAAGGTCTAATTAGGCGGTATGTGCTACGATTAGGGGAAAAAAACTATATCCTTCTATAACGAAAATGGAAGTCGATGGCGGCTATGATACAAAATCTAGCTGTGTAACTGTCCACAAGCTTCAGAGAGTAAGTCAGCTTGTTTTATTAGCCACTACTGGGTTTCCAGCTTCAAAAGGACCGGAGGGCCATAATTACCGAATATCCAGGAATTGAGGAGGGGCCGCAACAATTGTGCCATGTTCTTTAATGAGAAAGAATGAAGAATATTGAACAGAAAATAAATTTAAAATTCATAGATACATTTCTTTTGCCATTCCATTATCTAAAGGCTAAGCCTTGTCGCTGCAGCCACATCCCACGGTCTTCAACAGTCGTTTTCACCGTGACATACGAGGCAAAACCCAGCTGAGTGATTATGTGCCTAAGGTATGAGAGACGCGGTCTTCCTCTCGACTTCTTCCCTAGGACCTAGCCTTCGAGGACATTCTAGAGAAAGGTGTCATGTCGTAGGTTGTGTCCAAGAAATTTATCTTTCCTCTGCTCTATTGAATAAATTAAGGTCCGTTTCTCATTAACGTCATTCAAGATTTGGATGTTAGTCTTCTTTTCTGCCCAACTCGTCCCTGTCAGTCTTCTACAGAACCACATTTCCGCAGCTCCTAGTCTCTTGATTGTGCTTGTTTTACCAAAGTCCAGGTCTCACAACCGTAAGTTAGCACACTCCAAACAAAGGTTTTAACACATTTCTTCCTGATTTCAATTCCTGTGGGCTTATTTAACAATAGATTTTTCCTACTTTGAAACATCTGTTTTGCCATAGTAATTCATCTTCTGACTTCTGTCAGGCACTGATTATCATTGGTAATAACACTACGCAGGTAAAAAAATTATTTAACCTGATCTATTTTTGAACAGCCACGTTTCTTGTGGAACAACTTTTTCAAAAATTAACTGCAGAAGTCAGTAGCGTAGCCAGGATCGGCCGATGAGGTAGGGGTGGGGGGTTGTAGTTACAGAATGATGTTAGAATACAATGCAGGTTCATAAATGACTTGTCATTATAAAATACACTTATATAAGTGAATTATAGATCTGTTGGTTCTACAATTATGTCTCTGGGTCTAACCCCCAGTAATACCTCCCACCCATGGCTATGCCCCTGGTACAAGTAACTGATTTTTCTTACATCATGCACTATCAGTTTTGCCCAGACTGTAACAGTGTTTCGGTATAAAATTTTACCTTGACTAAATCCCCAAAATTAAAGACGATCGTAGATAGGTAAAGCATTATCATTTCAAATTAAAATGTATTTAACTACGGTAGCATATGTAGGCTATTGTTAAATAATTAAGAAACACGTAGCATGAAATATAATCTTAAAATAGTAAAAGTGAATTCCTCCCCAGAGGCGGAAGAGTTCATTCCACTTATCAAAGAGGTGGACAGATACAGGGACAAAACGATGGTACAGTGAACTTAAAAATATAGATCCGTTGATACTTTTACTGACTGCAGAATCAGAATGATTTTTAATATTCCCTTCTACGCAGCGTTAAACCAACGCTTGAAATTTCTTTGGCAATGAAAGTGGCTGAGGTATGACTGATGCTAGTAATACCATTCCTTATGCAGCCAGTCCCTGCTATGAATAGTGTGAAAATGTCGCTCATAGGGTCGGTTGGTGCACGCATTTCAGTGGGCTTGGCAGACTGATGTGCAATAGCAACTTCTGGCTCAGTGAGGAAAGCAACGGGAAACTACCTCACTTCTCATTTCCCTAGTACGCCTCTTCAGTGACATCTAGCCCATCTATGACAGCTAAGGGTGAACCCGTTGAGGATACAACCAGCCTTTGGGCTGAATACCCAACACACATACACATGATAGGTCTAGATTAAAGTATTGTTTTAAATTACTTCTCGGACCAATTGAAAAGGACTCACGGGCTGCCAGTTAGTAGCCCTGTTATATGTAGTCCATTCTCCAAGATCCGCGCCAATTATTATGTGCATGCCAATTACATGTATTCATCCGCCAAGAATCAACTTTACCACTTCTGGTTATTATCTCACTGGATATCCACCCACTCGTAAGTGAAAGCCTGACTACACATTTCTCTCTCGTAGATCCAGATTGTGGAGTTCCTCAGGGCTCAGATTCACGACCTCCACTAACGAGATGACTGGCTGCCGAACTGAAGGACAGGCCGATGATCGCGCTGGGAACCTGTTCTAGACTAAATGCGCATCTGCTAACAGTCAAGAACATAAAACATTGAATCGACATTCATGTTCTAGTCTGAGTACATGCATGGTCATAAAATAGTTCCACTTCTGCATTCCTGATGGTTTTATTCTCCAATAGCAGAGATCACAGATAATCATTAGAGCCACGTACTGGTCGGCTGTCGAAGTACTTTTGATCAACTAGGATAATAACATTGAAGTGTTTCCCGATGTTTAATACGTAGTAGTAGTAGTAGTAGTAGTAGTAGTAGTAGTAGTAGTAGTTGTTGTGTGATTTATTTTACGAGATCCATTCCCCTAGACTTGCCTGCAGAGAATGTGTTCCTTTCACGACGGCAAATAGCAGACAAATTTTCCATCCCATCGTCGGTATAAGATCTGCCTGGTAAAATAATACAAATAATAATAATAATAATAATAATAATAATAATAATAATAATAATAATTGTCGCCAAAATGTTCTCTTCACACCAACATGATTCAGTATCTCTTCAAAATTTTGATGTCATTTACTTACGTCACTTCTAATATTCTACGGTAACACCACAATTCAAAGTTTTCTATTACCTTTCATGTTTTTTGCACCAGTTTCACTTCAATGAATGACACACACTACACAGAAGTCTTCAGAAACACCCTTGCAGTACGTATATGGTATTTAAAGTGAGAACATTAATTTACTTAAGAAAATACTTCCTTGCTTGAGATGTTCTACATTTTAAATCGTCCTTACTTCTATCATTAGTTATAAACTTCCTTTCCTAACCTTGTATTTACTGCACAACCTGACTTCGACCGTATTTCATTGCTTTTATTTTGGTATTAGCACAATATCGTAATTTATTTATGTATTTATTTATTTATTTGGCTAATACAGACGTATTTAAGAAAATGTGTTCTTATTACAAGAAATATAGCTTTATAAACCTTTCCACTCAAGGGATAACAGAACTTTTAGGAGGGAGCAGAGAGGCACCGTCGAAACGTGCCTTCCCGTTAAATATGAATTTGCCTTATCCCATAAAAACATGCTTTTAACAAACATTAGTAGCAATGAAATTATGTGATGCGAACAGACGTAAAGAGAGACTACAAAAATACATGATCTTGGACGAAGAAGGTAAGAGCAATTGAGAAATAACAGGGGAATAACGACTGGACTGGACAGAATATACGAGGTCATAATGATAGATGCGAATAAAGGAGTGTCGAAGGGGATAAAGCCTAGCAAACGTAATACTGGAAAGCATACGAAGTAATTTAAAATGCTTGAATATGTGTACAGATCCCGTCAACTAGCAGTGCAACTGACTGGCAACACAGTTGAAGGAAAGGTTACGTCTCAAAACTCACGGGCTATAGTTAGTAACAAATAGTATCAAAACTCACGACTAAAAACTGGTAGCTAAAGTAAACATCCAAATGAGTCTCAAAATTCACGAATCCTCACAGCACGTGCTTGCGATGACTGCAGGAGGGATGAGGTGCGCGGTGACTCACGCTTCCCTTCAACCCATGATTTTCCACCAACTTACGGCAGTCACCCTGGTAGCAGATTGCCTATAAGTTGTTTATCTAGCCTTTTCTTAAAAAATTGAACAGCCCTCGGGGCCCCTTTTTAGTTGCTTCTTACGACAGGCAGGGGATACTGTGAATGTTATTCTGCCACCCCAACCCACGTCCGACTCGTTGGCTGAATGGTCAGCGTACTGGCCTTCGGTTCAGAGGGTCCCGGGTTCGATTCCCGATTCCCGGCCGGGTCGGGGATTTTAACCTTCATTGGTTAATTCCAGTGGCCCGTGGGCTGGGTGTTTGTGCTGTCCCCAACATCCTTGCAACTCACACACCACACATAACTCAATCCTCTACCACAATAACACGCAGTTACCTACACATGGCATATGCCGCCCACCCTCATCGGAGGGTCTGCCTTACAAGGGCTGCACTCGGCTAGAAATAGCCATACGAAATTAAATTAAAATTACCCCAACCCACGGGGGGAAAATAATGATTAGTGAATGAAAGAGACCGAGGTGTATTATTATTTTTAAAATATTTTGCTGTTGCCTTAAAGTTAATATAATGCATTTCTTACCTTTCACATAAATTTATAATACTGGCATGTGGCCTCCGGGGTGGTCTGGTGCAGGTCATTAGAGTTGACGCCGTATAGGTGACAAGCACGTCTGTGAGGATGAAGCCCTACCGAAGATGAAGTCTGAAGACGGCACGAACACCCAGTCCCAGAGCCATAGGAATTAACTAATGAAAGTTAAATTCTCCCATCCGGCCGGAAACCGAACTAGAGACCCCTTGGACCAAAGGCCAGAATGCTAACCATTTATGCATGCAGCTGGACGACATAAAATTAAAGTAGGTATATTTCCCGCTGCTAGTTAAAAGAAACTGTCAGTTGGTAGTACTGGGGCTTAGCTCCATAATGTGGCCAGAAGGCGGCATTTACTTGAATAAGGAATTTTATTTAGAGATATTAGAGGTCAAGTCAGTTAATTCACTCATTTAGTTTCAACATTTGGAGATTCATTTGGAAAAAGGCGTATTTCTAATTTTCGTAAGCGTTCATCTATTCGCTTACTTCAGTCGGTTATCTACAGACACATTTAAACCGAAAAAAATATCCGTGTCGCATCCTATTATTCTGCACGATATAACTGAATAATATTTGAAACTCATTCGATTATTTTATTTGATTATTTATTCGATTATTTAAATAATCGGACGGAAGTTCTTTGATTATTAAAAGTATTCAATTAATCCATCACTAATAGGGTGGATATTTAACCATTCAAAGAAGGACTGGCCCTGCTCGTGAGTTTTCAGACTGGCGCAGGTAGAGAAACTCTTTCTAATCCTCTTCCAGGAATTCGTGAGTTTTGAGACTGGCCCAAGTAGAGAAACTTGTTCTCACTAATCCTCTTCCTGGAATTCGTGAGTTTTGAGACTTGTGGGTTTTGAAACTCGTGAGTGTTGAGACGACACGGAAGGAAAGGAGTGCTGAATACGTATTTGTCTGAAAACGCTGACGTGAACTGCAGTAGATTCTCGGACACAGGCGTGTCCGCAATCGCTGGAGGGCACTTCCTCATTAAATATTGTTGCACCCTTTTAGGTTTAAATAATTTTAGATTAGTATAGGAAAATTCTATTCCCTAGGTTCACCGCCACTTTGAACAATCAATCATCTCACCTCATCTGTCTGCACGCGGGACTCAAGCTATTTTAATAGCTAGCTCAGGGACCAATGACCTCGTTGTTCAGCCCCTTAAACAATATGATCATGTCCTGCTCCATGGATAAATGGTTAACATGTAGGTTTTTGGCTTAAAGGGTAACGAATTCGATTCTACGCCGGATCGGGAATTATAACTTTCACTGGTTAATTTCTCTGGCTCGTGGACTAGGTATTTGTGCCGTCTTCAGAATGAGAATTCACCTTAGGTATGGCCCCATCCTCACGGCCGCACAGATCACCAGGCCTCTCCGGAGGTCATACACCATTATATTAGTATTATCATCATCATGTTGTTCAATATTTAAAAGAAACTGGCATTGGTTAATAATGGAAACAGAAAATACTGTGTACTGTGCTGGCACGCGTTATTTTAGCTTGTCAATTAGTGGGCAAACTGAAAGACTCGAGAAAATAATGTTACACACAAAATATTTAATTCACACAATTCCCTACGTTTTCCTCAGAGACACGTTTTTTTTTCTGATCAGAAAATAGACGAAGTCCTGGCTTAGTGAAAATTTCAGTACACGATTTTCTGAATCAATGTAGGCCTACGTATTCTTATTTTATATTTTAAAATTACCAAGCGAGTTGACCGTGCGGTTAGGAGTGCGCAGTTGTGAGCTTGCATTCGGTAGATAGTAGTTCGAACCTCAATGTCGGCAGTCATGCATATGGTTTTCCGCGGTTTCCCATTTTCACACCAGACAAAGATGTACGGTACCTTAATTAAAGCCACGGCCGCTTCCTTCCCATTCCTAGGCATTTCCTATCCCATCGTCACCAAGGACCTAACTTGTCGGTGCGACGTAAAGCCTATTGTAAAGTTTTAAAATCATTAAACCACTTTATAAAAAATCATTACTTGGAAGTCAGCAGTCTTCCTTGAAGCTATTAGTGCATTTGTTTTGCAATAATATTAGAGATAACGCCCAGAGTTCGAGAGAGAACACAACGCCTCGTGCTCCGAATACTGTGTTCAATCGGACATTTCTACGGCAATGCCTCGTATCGTGGCAAATATCTTACGCTCAAAGTGCATAGCTAGCTGCCAGAATCTTATAGCAGAATCTATTCAAAGGCAATTTTGCATCACCGATATTTTTGTTAATAGTTTGTCACACAAACTAAGACAGGTTTTCGGCGACGATGGGATAGGAAAGGGCTAGGACAGAGAAGAAATCAAATAATAATGTTATTGACTTTACGTCCCACCAACTACTTTTACGGTTTTCGAGGACGCCGAGGTGCCGTAATTTTGTCCGGCAGGAGTTCTTTTACGTGCCATTAAATCTACTGACACGCGGCTGACGTACGTGAGCAGCTTCAAATACCACTGGACTGAGCCTGCCAAGTTGGGGTCAGAATGCTAGCGCCTCAACCGTCTGAGCCACTGTGCCCGGCAGAGAATAAATCAGCCGTGGCCTTAATTTAGGTATAATTTCAGCATTCGCCTGGTGTGAACATGAAAAAAAACACGGAGAAACATCTTCAGATCTGGTGATAGTGGGGTTCGAAACCACCATCTCCCGAATGCAAAGTTACCGCTCAGCTAACAGGCTCGGCACACTAAAGAGAATCACCCCTGAGGAAAGATGTTCTTCGCAGCAAGGCACTGTTTTAGAGAGAATACATTTGTCCACAGTGGTGCTTGCGTGCAAGCCAACCCCAGTCTGATGATGTAATACCCGACACTCTAGAAAACAGGCGTATTAGCTGAGCAAAGCGCACGTAACTACCTTAATTTAAATGAATTATGATTATTTTTACAATCATTATGAAACGTGAAGGCGGTATTAAATCCCTGAGTAATATTCACGTCCCAACCAAACTCTGCAGCAACACGCAAGTTTACGTACGTGTGAACCGCAGACTAGAATATCCCCAAGTCATATTAGTGAAATTACACGAAGAAATTTTCAAGTGATGAACACAGTCGAGGTTCACAATCACAAGCGAAGAAAATAAATAAATAAATAAATAAATAAATAAATAAGGTAACCCGTCACTCAACAGTCCTTTAAGAGCATTGGCCTTCCAAACTACTGCTGCCCTACTGGAGTGTCACGTGATAAGTGTGACGGCATCCTCAGCAGTATTGCTTGGTTTTCGCGGCCGGGTACCGTGCGTCTCATATCAGACAGTTCGGCAGTTGGTTTCAAAAAGCTGAGTGAAACCCGCACTACCTCTCAGTTAAGAAATAAAATTCTTAGACTGGCTGGGAATCGAACACTGGGCCAATGGGTAAGAGGAAGAGACATGCTTCAAACCACCTTCACATTGAATCCCGGTACAAGATGCAGAGAATCTTCGTGCCCGTGTCAATGCTAACGGAAAGCATTTTAAGCATCTCATGTAGGATATAGTTTCACGTGGTATGCTGCTACGTTCTGTTCCTCTGTGTTTCCCATGATTAATATACCATGTAGAGTCGTAGAAAAATCCTCAACCTCTTTCCAGTCATTCAATCGGGTCAGGAATGGAATGAGTGAAGCCCTATCTAGTGGTGAAGATACGAATTATGTCGGCTGCCGAAGCCTGTCGCACTCCTCTGGAGCAATGATTAATGACTGACAGATGAAATGAAAAGATGTTGAAGAGTATCGCTAGAATTAATGATTACAGGGAAAACTGGAGTACCCGGAGAAAAACCTGTCCCGCCTCCGCTTTGTCCAGCACAAACTCACATGGAGTGACCGGGATTTGAGCTACGGAGGCTACTAGAATTTTAGAAAATGAGTTCTAAAATGTAAAGAAAGCATTTGCGGGCCCATCATCATAATATTATAACATAGTCTACGTGTAAGGAATGTGTGCTGAAAGTTTGGCAGAACTTAATTGTTACACCCTGCATTTGGACATTGTTTGGTAAAATATGCCAAAATTCTTCAATTTTCAGTCACAAAACCTTTATTTAAAAAATTACAGTCACAATTAAATTTCCATTGTGTTTTCTGATAAATCTCCTCGAGACTAATCAAATGAATCCATACATGTCTCTGCACGACTTCTACACGACACGCTACACCACGCGGTATCTTACATTCGAACTTAAATGGGTGGCCATCTTGTGATGGCGTCATGCTGATGTAGTGCGCTACTGTGGTCACCTCTTGTGAATTCACTGTTCTACTTTAAAATAATATGTAAACCATTCCTGTGTACGTAACACTCAACTTGAAAAACGTTTAGTGACAAAACTGACGATGTGTTTTCGTGTATACCCACTCGACGTATTACGGTCCACAATCCGGCGATACCTGAACCTAAATACAGTGTTGAGTAATTCCGTTAAGCTGATTTCCCGTGATGTCGTTACAAAAAAAAATTGAACTAAACCAACTTTCGAATTTCGTATACCTAATTCGAGATATAAACTGCAAGGGAGGTGCGTAACACTGGTGGAGTGTTGCACAACTCCCAATAATTTTAGACTTCATTTGTCGTCTTTTCTTCTAATTTTCTAGTTTAATAAACCTAACGTATATATTCTAAAATGTATTAAAATAAACCATATTTGGTCGTTCGATGTATTAATGCTTCGTAATGGACCAATGAACGCTGCCAGCTTCGAATCAAACTCAGGGAGTTTGCATTCCTACGGAAACTCCCAAGCGGACAGCGCGGCGCAATGTAGTAGCGACGAGCTGAAGCTTGCTCGTACGTAGCATCAGGTAGCGCGCTCGCCAGTATCGGTCCTTGGGTGTTGCACGAGACCAGCAAGCCCCCTATTGAGAAACAATTCCAAATGTCCCCGTAAAAAAATTAAATGGCGTATGGCTTTTAGTGCCGGGAGTGTCCGAGGACATGTTCTGCTCGCCAGATGCAGGTCTTTTGATTTGACTCCCGTAGGCGACCTGCGCGTTATGATGAGGATGAAACGATGATGACGACACATACACCCAGCCCCCGTGCCAGCGAAATTAACCAATGATGGTTGAAACTCCCGAAACTGCCGGGATTCGAACCCGGGGCCCTGTGACCAAAGGCCAGCACGCTAACCATTTAGCCATGGAGCCGTTAGATTGCACCACTCTGCGGAGATGACTCATTCCTGTTTTCTCTCCTCTCGCAACGGTAATTTCTTTTCCACGCCACAACGGTACGCCATATCAGACCATCCCTAGACCACCCACAATATTACCAAGTTTTGCATCAATGAAAAACAGGAAGGCAAATTTTCAATTCAATTGTGGTAAGAATAACTGTAGTTATACTGTATAATTAGCCTCTTTTTTTAAAATTGTCGAGTATATTTCAGTTGTAATAGGAATGTAGTTCATTAC
Organism: Anabrus simplex; assembly: GCF_040414725.1. Taxonomy (NCBI): domain Eukaryota; kingdom Metazoa; phylum Arthropoda; class Insecta; order Orthoptera; family Tettigoniidae; genus Anabrus; species Anabrus simplex. The sequence continues at coordinate 220,361,666 of NC_090271.1, forward strand.
TTAACGATAATAGAGTCTCTTGTTATTTCTGTTAGCTATTCATATAAAAATGTGTGACATTGAAAATATTGGTGCAACACCCAGCATTAGATACCACCAGCCGCCATTGCTTAATATGAGGAGAAAATGTGATGTGTACAGACAAAATTATATTTTATTTATGCGGATAGAAAATAGATTTAACGAACCAAACAGGTTCATCCAATCTATTCTGCCATTAGGCGGTATTTGCCGCATGTTTTCCACCGGCTGATCCGTCAAGTGAGTTGTCAGTGGCTACTAGTAATTAAATCAACAGCCAACACATCGATGGCCGAGCGCACGAGTACAATTACGTTACCCAACGACACTACTTATTAAGTGGTTGAGATTGCATGAATGGACCAGAGTTATTCGCATCATTAGGACTAAATCAATTGAAACTCATTCATCACCTCACCGTTAGTTATATAATGGAGTTTCGTGCACGTATCAGTGCGAGGTCAACAAAAACACCATTTCTCTCCGAGGCCAGCACTTGATAATAAATCCTATGACAGGTATACTTGGTAACCTGGTAAAAGTCAGTCATGTCTGAAATATGTGAAGTGCGAGTATATGGACACTATTTTAGTGGGGTTCGGAACGAAATGTATAGGGTGTATCAGAAGTGATGGCACAAGCCGAAATGGTGGAACGTACATGAAAGGAGAAACAAAAACGCCTCACTGAGCATGGGGTCACAATCGATCCGTTTGCGAGATAATAGCGGACGAATGTTGACGCTCTGCCATTGACGTGATTACTTGTACTGTACACCTCGACACATCAAATGCTTTACTTGTATGTAGATCCGAATACGTCGTCCTAGTTAGTAACATACCAAATGTATGTATGTTTGGTCCTCAGCCCTAAGGCTAGTTGGATCCTCAACAGCTCCAACATCAGTTGTCATAGATGGCCTAGGCGTCACTGAAGAGGCGTACTAGGGAAATGAGGAGTGCGGTAGTTTCCCGCTGTTTTCCTCACCGAGCCAGACATTGCTATAACATATCAGTCCGCGAAGCCCACTGAAATGCATGCATCATTTTCACACCATTCATAGCGGGAACTGGCTGCATAAGGAATGGCACTGCTAGCATTGCTCATATCTCAGTCACTTTCATATTGTCAAAGCCAAGGGTAAGATTGAGACAGATCAAAGAAAGTAACAAAATTGCTCTAGTCTATACCAGAAGACATAGTACACTGTAAACACTAGGTCCCGCCAGCAAAGGCATAGGCCTACATACCAAATAGCCGAAACAAACCTTACACCTCATTTAATAATAGCTCTTATGAAACACAATGTGTGATCTACAGTGAATGATGTTGCATGGCGCAATGCCTGATTTAAATCCTTTGGATATTTGTGTTTGGGGACCTCTACAAAGCGTAGCGTATATTACGTTTACTAACATCGTTGAAGATCCAAAGCAAAGAATTATGAATCTTTGTACCTATCGGGCGAGTTGTACGAATTCGGAACTCACTGCATTAACTTTTTCACTCCCAAATTCTTTCCAGCCTTATCATGTGCCACACCAGATTTTAACGGGGACTTACGTTCCTCGACCACGAGTACATGGAAAGAAAAATGTTATAACGCTTTTAGTGTTTGGATAGAACGCGTGTAACGCCGAGAATATTTAACTTACGAGTTTTCATGAAATAGCACTTCAAAGTAAAACAAAATTTAGCTAAATATGTAACGTCACAGGCATACTCTGTCATAAGATGGCGCTCAGTTAGACGTTACCTGTCGTTGTGAATACATTGTGGCCAGTTGTATTGAATAAAAAATTTAATAATCGAAAAGAAATATTTAACTCACACAAACAATTTTCACCTTAATTTATATTGGTCTCCGTATATATATTCATCCTTCCATCAATTTTGGCGATTTGAAAAGGTTTCTCTTTAGTGCACCCATGCGTTACTCTGAATCAAGTTTAATGATGTTGATGTGCCAATCATCATCATGGCCGATTTTAATACAGACATCCAAAGAAATTAAAAGACATTCGATTTTCTCAAACATCGCTTTAATTTGAATGTTGTGCCGAGCAAGTTTCCCAGCACATTGGGCAATTCATTTATTGATCTTGCTTTTGTCCGTAATATTACTCCCGAACTCTTAAATCATGTCTTGTATTTCTCGTATCACAGACCCATACTACACCGAATTATTATCCACATTCCAAGTGAACCAAATTCCATTGAATAAAATGTATTACCCACATAATATTTGTCTTTTATTTCTAATAATTGCCTGCTGCCATTTCTTGATGGATACAGTACTTTTGTATCCATCTCTTGGCACAGGCCAGAGTGAAGTGTAGCTTCCACCGAAGTCCCAGTATCATCCATGGCTGTGACAATGTGGAAGCTGCTGGGGCATGGGTAGTGCTGAGTAATGACATTCAGAGCACGACTAGTGCATCTGAGTGTTATGAAAGGTGTTGCTCATAGGGTCAGTCGTGCTACAATAGCATTTTCTGACCCAGTGAGGAAAGCAATGGCAAACTACCTCACTCCTCGTCTTGTCTAGTACGCCTCATTTTGGTGCTGCCATTGGTTTTAGTGGTTTCCTTATAACCGCATAACCTTTGGTGGTGCAATTTGAGGATCCAACCAGCCTCTGGGCTGATGACCTAACAGACATTTTTAACAAGTAAGCCTACGGAACCCAGCGGCCATTACAATAGTGACAGTCTACCACCAATTTTTATTCTGCTTCTTCTTCCTCCTCCGTTTTTCCCCACATCTGTGGGGTCGCGGGTGCGAACTGCGTCGCACATGTGGGTCTGGCTGTGTTTTACGTCCGGATGCCCTTCCTGACGCCAACCCTATATGGAGGGATGTCATTACGATTGCGTGTTTCTGTGGTGGTTGGTAGTGTAGTGTGTTGTCTGAATATGAAGAGGAAAGTGTTGGGACAAACACAAACACCCAGTCCCCGGGCCAGAAGAATTAATCAGAAGCGATTAAAATCCCCGACCCCGAAGGGAATCGAACCCAGGACCCTCTGAACCGAAGGCCTCAACGCTGAACATTCATCCAATGAGTCGGACACCAATTTTTATTATGAATATTTCTACAAAATAGGCTAAAAGCAGCTTATATCTGCACAGCTACAGAACAGTCATGAAACGGCCATGTTAGCAATAGGTTTTTCTTAGCTCTTTTACCAGAACTTGACAATGTCTACATCTTGTTTCATTGCAAATTATCTCGGAGACGAGCGTATCGCTTGCAACCCGTGCTTGCGACAGCAGGAGACATGTTGACATCCGACTTAACTCTGGCATGGGATTGAGAAGACGAGCTGCTCGACTAAGTGGTATGTTCCGATCTGTCAGTGGAGGGATGGCGTGGAATGACATTAGTAGAGGAATACGTTTGAGTGGCGTCTTTAAAAGTATGAAAGATCACGATATGAAGGTAAAGTTGGAATTCAAGAGGACAAACTGGGGCAAATATTCATTTATAGGAAGGGGAGTTAGGGATTGGAATAACTTACCAAGGGAGATGTTCAATAAATTTCCAATCTTTGAAATCATTTAAGAAAAGGTTAGGAAAAGCGTGTCGTCTCAAAACTCACGAGTCCTAAAATTCACGAATTCCAGGAAGAGAATTAGTAAGAACAGGTTTCTCTACCTGGGCCAGTCTCAAAACTCACGAGCAGGGCCAGCTCTTCTTTGAATGGATAAATGTCCACCCTATTAGTGATGGGATGATGGAATACTTTTAATAATCGAATAACTTCCATCCGATTATTTAAATAATCGAATGAGTTTCAAATATCATTTAGTTATATCGCACAGAATAATCGGATGCGTCATGAGTAATTTTTTTCGGTTTAAGTGTATCGGGTAGACAATCTATTGAAATAAGCGAATAATAATAATAATAATAATAATAATAATAATAATAATAATAATAATAATAATAATAATAATAATAATAATAATAATAATAATAATTTCGTGTGGCTATTTCTAGCCGATTGCAGCCCTTGTAAGGCAGACCCTCCGATGAGGGTGGGCAGCATCTGCCATGTGTAGGTAACTGCGTGTTATTGTGGTAGAGGATAGTGTTATGTGTAGTGTGTGAGTTGCAGGGATGTTGAGGACAGCACAAACACCCAGCCCCCGAGCCACTGGAATTAACCAATGAAGGTTAAAATCTCCCACCCGGCCGGGAATCGAACCCGGGACCCTCTGAACCGAAGGCCAGTACGCTGACCATTCAGCCAACGAGTCGGACAGCGAATAGATGAACTCTTACTAAAAATAGAAATACGCCTTTTTTCCGAATGAATCTCCAAGTGTTTAAACTAAATGAGTGAATTAACTGTCTTGATCTTTAATATCTCTAAATAAAATTCCCTATTCAAGTAACTGCCGCCTTCTGACTGCATAATGGAACTGAGCCCCAGTACCATCCACTGACAGTTTCTTTTAACTAGCAGCGGGTAATATATCTACTTTAATTTTATGTCGTCCGGCCGCATGCATGCTGATCTTTGGTCTAAGGGGTCCAGGGGGTCTCGGGTTCAATTTCCGTTCGGGTCGGAGATTTTAACTTTCATTAGTTAATTGCTATGGCTCGGGGACTGGGTGCTCGTGCCGTCTTCAGCATTAGACTTCATCTTAGGTAGGGCCTCATCCTCACAGACGTGCAGGTCGCCTATACGGCGTCAACTCTAAAGAGCTGCACCAGACCTCGCCGAAGGCCACATGCCATTATTATAAATTTATATGAAAGGTTTAAAAAATGCATTATATTAGCTTTAAGACAACAGCAAAATATTTTAATAATAATAATAACACACCTCGGTCTCTTTCATTCACCAGCCATTATTTTCCCCCTGTGGGTTGGGGTGGCAGAATAACATCCACAGCATCCCCTGCCTGTCGTAAGGGAAGCGTGGGTCCCTCCTGCGGTCATCGCAAGCATCTGCTGTCCGGAGTCGTGAATTTTGAGACTCATTAGAATGTTTACTTTAGCTACCGGTTTGTAGTCGTGAGTTTTGATACTATTTGTAACTAATTTTAGCCCGTGAGTTTTGAAACTCGTGAGTTTTGAGACGTAACCAGGAAAACAACAAATAGGGAATCTGCCACCTCGGCGACTGCCTTAAATGCAGATCAGTATTGATTGACTGATTGATTGATTGATTGAGAAGGTTAAACAGTACAGTGCTGCGTTCATGTATGAATATATTCTGAGTTTTGCCCGTGTACATACAAGTGTACAGTACATACAGTAATGGTGAACCGAGCCCCTGTCATATGATCAAAGTTAGTTAATCGGAAGGCACAGGAGTAACTGTCACTAATGGAAGATTCGAGGCTTCCACAACTTCGTTAGCTATTACTGATGTCATCAATATTAATCACAGAAATGGTTCCCTATAAATTCAGGTATAACAACTTAAAAATGGTGACAAAGAAAGGGAAGCAATCTCCCCCAATTGGTTGTACCGAGCAGGCATTCAACAACGTCTCGAATGGATCTGACAGAGACAGGGAGAAAACATGACTATTCAGCATTTAGTGAACGAGCAGAGAAAGTATTCGGCTCTAATAGGAAACGTCTGCTTTCAAAAGCTCTTGTAGACCACGTATTTTGCACAACAGGAGAGTATACGTTAGACCTTCATGATGTACTATAATTGTAACTAACACAGTGTTCCCAAATCAGCGGTTTTGTAGATAGATCCAGTTTGTTTTTAAACTAGCTACTGGTGACGTTTTCCCACTAATGGCTTATTTGGCAATTTAGTCGTAATTAATTTCAACATGAATGCATAAAATTGCTCTTCTGCAGAGAGGGGAAGTTCTATGTTATATCCTTTGCATACCTCTCTTTGGGTATTCTTGTCTGGCCTCAATGGGTCAACTATTGCTTTCTTCCAATCCCACCATCATTAGTGCTGTGAGGCGTACAACGACCTTCATTTCCTCGCCTTTTGTCTATACAGTCATTCAGAAGGGGTCGCCCCTCATTCTCTTCTCTCCTATGTTATTTAGGCGCTAATCATTTCACAGTTTTGCCTCTCATAACAATAACCAAATCCACGATACCTTAGATAAGGAATCTCCATGACTTCAGAAGCTTGGATTTCAGAATGCCCGATACAACTCTGGGTCACAATTCGTGAAATTTGAACTGAAATAAGAGAACGAGGTGAGACGGCTTTCCTCTGACACTTTCAAGCGACGTTCCGTTACGTCCACGATGACAGACACATCACTCAAGAGAACGCTTTGCATTCTTATACAGAAAAATCAAATCTTTTTTCGTAAAATATCAAAGTTCAATGTTTTGAAAAACAACACAAAATTGAAAAGGCTATAAGCTATCCCAGCTTGAAGTATTCTGAGCGTGATTGGTAAATTTCTGCGAAGTAGGGTGGTAGCTTTACTTACACACAGTCTCAGTGAGAATATCTCCTATAACGATCGGTGGATTGCACAATCTTAAGACTCCTCAGTACAAGGAGTGCCAAGGCTCAGAATATGTTCGAGATGCCCACTCCTATTCCATATCAACTGGTATTCCGACTCTCCGGGCTATTCATTGGGGTTTGAGCCACTAAGTTACTGCCAATGATTCACGAACTAGGAGGTGACTAAAGGAACCCATACCATGACGAGGTGGTAATAATGACAGGAGGGTACTCGAAATGAGGATATAAGGACTAAGGAACGAACTCGATGGATGAAGCTATGTGTATAAACCGGCTTCGGTGGTGAGAATATGCGAGATGGATGGAGAAGGATAGGTTGCCTAGGAGACTAATGAACTTGACCATTAAGAGATTCCGCAAGAATGCATTATTGTACTTTTTTCTTTGTATACAAATGTACATAACTGGAATCGCAGATAAGGCTTTTTGCAGATGGTGTGCACTGGGACAATTGTTTACAGCATAGAATTGCGGTCAATGACAATGATACAGTAATCGTTTAATAACAATTACTTATTCGGTTTGCGGAGACACCGAAGTGCCGAAATTTGGTCCCGCTCAAGTTTGAACACGTGCTGATAAATCTACCGGTACGAAGCTGACGTGTCTGAACACCTTCAAATACCACCGGGTTGAGTCGAGATTGAATCCGCCAAGTTGGGTTCAGAAAACCAGCGCTTTCCCGTCTGAGCCACTCACCTCGATACAATGATAATAATGATGATGAGAAGAAGTAGAAGAAGAAAAATTCCACTTCTCACCTATTTACTTTTCTCTGAATTGTAAGATATGGAGTATCACTTCGATTTCCTTCTCATTATAATGAAAATGGTTATCTATTTTCAAGGAAAGAGTAGAGAATTGGTAAACTTTCTGGGTTGTAGCTACTGGTAGTATTTTATACAAAACTGTAGGCAACAAAATCTTCAGAATGTATTATTATAGATTCGTGATGTTAATTCTCGTTTCAAGCTCACGCCTTAGACAGACATACAGTATCCAGTAATCGGGAGATAGTAGGTTCGAGTCCCACTGTCGGCAGCCCTGAAGATGGTTTTCCGTGGTTTCCCATTTTCACACCAAGCAAATGCCGGGGCTGTACCTTAATTAAGGCCACGGCCGCTTCCTTCCACTTCCTAGGCCTTTCCTATCGCATCGTCGCCATAAGACATATCTGTGTCGGTGCGACGTAAAGCAAATAGAAAAAAAAGACAGACATACATGATGGTTTCTCAGAGTGGAAGGGGGCGGGTTTACAGAAAATCGTTTCTTTAAGACCTGTTGATAATGTGTTATCATTTCGTATTTTATTACGAACAAGCACGTTAAGCCAAATCTGTAGCCTCTGATAACTGCTGACGGCATCTCTTTAAGAGAAACTGCAAAAACGATGGATAATTTCAATGGATATAGCTTTAAAACTATGCTAAACACGTTTGACCAGTAACATTCCTCTACAAATACAAGAACGACCAGGCTTAAACTCCTCTTCTGTAGAATGTGAGCATAAATCTGAAAGCAATTTAATGAATTCCTTTGTTCGTAACGCGACAGGCATGCGATGCGAGTCGGGAATGTGTGTTGAGCCTTGGCGACCAGCCTAACCACTCTTTCTTCTTCTCCCTGCTCAAGGAACTTCCCATCCCGCCACTACGCCTAATTTAAAGGCAACAAATGCTCTTCAAAGGAAACGGCTTGGTCATTCATCGCCCTAGGTGAACAGAAAGCTGGACCAATACAATAGAAAAACTAAATGACCATCTTCATTTCTTTCTGTCGAAGCAATTTGGCTAAAATCCCGGTGCTTAAGCAACATTTAACGACGGTCAATCTCATTCTTATTTCTAGGCTCTCCATCTCACTTTTCTCTTGTATGTTTCACGTATAATTATAAAACATAACGTATGCACTTTTGAAGAAATTAACTTAGCTTTTAGCTTTTTATGTAGCTGTGTGATTTATGAGCTGCAGGAGAAAATGACGTAAAGAAACTTCAGTACTGCCAATATTCACAGTGACTGGTGTATATTGTCACCCCAAGCGAATTGAAGGTATGCGAAAAATACTGCTTGTTATGCGATAATTGACATTTTAGGTTTTGAGCTGTTTTATCTCTCTTAGTCCAACGCTGTTGGCAAATCTGCCATTTACTTAGTACATTTACCGTATCTTCTAGCAGATACGTTGGTAACCCAAGGAAATATTAAAAGTAGGAAAGATCATAATATGTATATGAAGTTGGAATTCAAGAGGACAAATTAGGGTGAATATTCATTTATAGGGCGAGGAGTAAGGGATTGGAATAAATTATCAAGGGGAAAGTTCGATAAATTTCCAAGTACTTTGAAAATGTTTAAGCTAGGTAAACAACTGATAGAGAATCCATCACCTAGGTGACGGCCTTAATGCAGATCACTCATTAATTGGTTGACTGGTTGACTGACTGACTGGTTGATTGATTCACTGATTGATTGAATGAATGATTGATTGATTGATTGATTGATTGATTGATTGATTGATTGATTGATTGATTGATTGATTGATTGATTGATTGACTGATTGATTGATTGATTGATTGAAATACAAGAGACGCCAATTCGGCTATGTTTTACGACATCATAAACAGCAGTTTTGAAAATACACCAAATATAATAGACTAATATTTTGAGTTTGGCTATGAAAAATCGTTGAAAATCACCCCCGAAACCCACGGGGTCCACTTATCTCAAAAGCTCTATTTTGCAAATACTTTGAATTCGCTTAGGAAGGTAGTTTGTTTGTTTGTTTGTTTGTTTGTTTGCTTGCTTGTTTGTCGTTTAAGATCCCACTAACTTAGGTTTTCGGTGACGAAGGGAAAGGAAAGTTCAGGACTGGGAAGGAAGCTGCTGTGACCTTAATATAAGGTACAACACCAGAAATGTGTCTAAACCACGGAAAACTACTTTCAGGACTGCTGATAGTGGACTTCGAACCAACTCCCTGCCGAATGCAAGCTAACAGCCAACTCGGCTATAGTAGAAATTACCCCCTTCCCCTCCCCATTGCAAATATGACACGGCTAAACGAGACTGATGCCATCATTGAACACAGTCAAGTGAAAGATCCCCTTCTTTGAATTCATTACGCTCTTCATGACATAAGTAAATGGTTGCTTCAATAATATAAAAAAATGAAATTGTATTACATATATGACCTAGAATATAATAACATTGTTAACGTCTACGGAAAAATAAATATTACTCAGTGTAGTAATAATCAAATAATAGAAGCTTCCGTGGCTCAGGTGGCAGCGCGTCGGCCTCTCACCGCTGGGCTCCGTGGTTCAAATCCCGGTCACTACATGCGAGATATGTGCTGGACAAAGCGGAGGCGGGACTGGTTTTTCTCCGGGTACTTTGGTTTTCCCTGTCATCTTTCATTCCAGCAACACTCTCCATTATCATCTAATTTCATTTATCAGCCATCCGACTCGTTGGCTGACTGGTCAGCGTACTGGCTTTCGGTTTAGAGGGTCCCGGGTTCGATTCCCGGCCGGGTCGAGGATTTTAACGTTCATTGGTTAATTCCAGTGGCCCGGGGGCTGGTTGTTTGTGCTGTCCCCAACATCCCTGCAACTCACACACCACACAGAACACTATCCTCCACCACAATAATCCCCATCGGAGGGTCTGCCTTACAAGGGCTACACTCGGCTAGAATTAACCACACTAAATTAAAAATTTAAAAATCTGTCAGCCATTAATCACTGCCCCAGAGGAGTGCGACAGGCCTCGGCAGCCGGCACAATTCCTATTCTCGCCGCAAGATGGGGGCTTCATTCATTCCATCCCTGAACCGGTCAATGACTGAAAAACCCGTTGTAGGTTTTTATTTTCAATAGTCAAATAACAGTAAGAAGGAGAATGTAACGCACGTATCGAATTTAATGAATTGCAGAAAACGAATGCTCTCTTCCTAGTTTCAGGTGATCCGGAACTAGAGGATGTGAGTATTCTATTACATACCAGGCGACCCGCGAGCGCCGTACTTTCTACTTACGAATGTCCCGCATGTACTAGTGATGCATGGGATGCCTAATCACTTGCTTTCAAAGGAGCACTACAACGTGCTGTATTGCGAATGTTGTGAAACAAATAGACATTTTACTGCACATGTTCCATAACGGGGTGCATTTGTAAATACGCCAAAGATGCAGAAAAGAAAATTTAATTATTTATTATTTATACACGTGTAGACCTTCTACTCTATAAAAGAGTCGTTTGTATGAAACAAAAACTAATACTGTTCGGCGAAATACGTATGTAGAAGGCAGACGTCTGTTTGAAGCTTCGGCTGCATTCCCACCAGATTCTCCATGGATTAAAGTGATGTCTGTGTATTCGTCGTTGCTGAACACACTAGCCATTGCCGATATGCAGACAGCAAATCTAATGCTGCTGTACCATACCCCAGCCTGGTACTATGCGGTCGAAAACAAGGTTTACTAATGCAAGGGGTTGAATTAGACAGGTAGGGCTGAGGAACATGTTGCGAGCGACTATCCGGTTCTTATCTCTTCATATTCTGACAGAACCTGCTTGTTGGCAGTAGTGCCCCTGTGAAAATCAGTTAGTAGACATCCCATTCATCACTTGTGCATGCGGGACATTTATCAATAGAAACTACGGCGCTTGCGGGCCGCCTGGTACACGACAGGTTAGATTAAATCACCAATATTAAATTTCGTCTGGCTTATTACATTGACTAAGAAACAAAATCACAAACACTACTTCAAATTCTTATTTTCATCAATGTATGATTCTTACCATAATTTCTAATTACACATGTCTATCTCTCCAGTCTTATCTTACTTTTATAACTCACTGTACAGGTTAACTGTACCATTCTAAAGCGAGATTTGTAGCGTAAAGCAGCTAGCTTTCCTCCTAGAAAATATCTTATAGTGATTTCTTGTTTTAGACATTTTAATCTCTAATTTTCTGACATAAGAAAATCTATGTTATGAAACTGGTTGCTTCCAGTCATTTGCAAAGTAACGATCCTACATTAACTAGCCATTTAGCCTCCTTGTAAATGGATACACGTAGAATGTTAGGTTATAAATAGAGCCCGGATTATATGCAATTACATATTCTGTTCTCATATATGTAGCTAAAAGAAAAGTTAAAATGTCGGCGAATCACACTAAAATAACCATTATTCCAGGAGTTTAAAGTTAGGTATTTTGACATACTTCGATGCATTATAAATATTTTGATTTTAATTATTTTGAAGGATATTGCGCATTTGAAAGAAAACACAATTCTTTTTTCACTAATTTTACATCGATTTAAGATAAACACTTTAAAATAATTGAAAAGGTGTGTACATCTCTTACATCTGAAAAAATTAATAAATAATTAAAAGTGAAGTATTCTGTAAAAGAACGCATCCCTTAGCTATGTTGATGGTTTGTACATCCCTTAAAAAATACGAGTACAGAGTGAAGGGAGGGTCAATGACATGTCGGTGCTACTGCGAAGAAGAACACAAAGTAAAACTATGACAATCGTATAAGGTGCAACTTCCTGAAAATGAAATGGCTTATGGATTTTAGTGCCGGGAGTGTCCGAGGACAAGTTAGGCTCGCCAGATGCTGGTCTTTTGATTTGACTCCCGTAGGAGACCTGCGCTTCGTGGTGGTGGTGGTGGTGGTAATGATGATGAAATGATGATGAAGACGACACATACACCCAACCCCCGTGCCAGCGAAATTAACCAATGATTGTTAAAATTCGCTGGTCCCGTGGTGTAGGGGTAGCATCCCTGCCTCTTACCCGGAGGCCCCGGGTTCGATTCCCGGCAAGGTCAGGAATTTTTACCTGGACCTGAGGGCTGGTTCGAGGTCCACTCAGCCTACGTGATTAGAATTGAGGAGCTATCTGACGGTGAGATAGAGGCCCTGGTCTAGAAAGCCAAGAATAACGGCCGGGAGGATTCGTCGTGCTGACCACACGACACCTCGTAATCTGCAAGTCTTCGGGCTGAGCAGCGGTCGCTTGGTAGGCCAAGCCCTTCAAGGGCTGTAGTGCCATGGGGGGTTAAAATTCCCGACCCTGCTGGGAATCGAACCCGGGACCCCTGTGACCAAAGGCCAGCATGCTAACCATTTAGCCATGGAGCCGGACTCCCTGAGAATGAGAATGTATCTTCCAGTATCATTCCTTATTTGAAATACGCGCCAGTGACTTCATGTGAAGTAAAATGTCTTTTTCTATGTACACTGACTGAGCAAATGTCACGGGATAGCGGAGCACTGATGCGCAGATGTGTTGCCTGCGCACCACACGCCCCCTGTGCCAGCGGCAGTTGTATAGGAGACGTTGTGAGCAGTGGCTGTGCATGTGACAGGTGTAACATGGAACGTCGTCGTGAGGTGACACCGTTCGAACGGGGTATGGTGGTCGGTGCCCGACAGATGGGATGTGCGATTTCGAAAGCGGTGCGGGAAATCGGCTTCACACGATCAACCGTGTCCAGGGTGTATCGTGAATGGTTGAATGTGCTTGTCACCGTCCACAACAGACGAACGACCGGCAGTCCAGCCACCCTTGCGGCGACATCTGAGACGGATTGTCAATAATGACAGACGGGTAACCGTGCAACAAATCTCGGCTCAATTCAACACAGGCCGTGCTAGACACGTCTTCCAGTGGACAACCCGTAGGAAGATTCGTTCTATGGTGTATGGGAACCGGCGCTGCACACGGGTGCCACTGTTAACCCAACGTCATTGGGCACAACGACGCGCATTTGTCGCCAGTTACCAGGGATGGACACTGGAACAATGGCGTGACGTGATATGGTCGGAAGAACCACGATTTCAACTGCACCATGCCGATGGGAGGCGCCGTGTATGGCGCAGATCACATGAAGCGATGGATCCCGCCTGCCTCGAAGGTGTGGTCCAGGGCGCTGGTGTCTCTGTTATGGTCTGGGGTGCATTTTCCTGGTAAGGAATGGGCCCCCTAGTTGTTCTGGAAGAGACTTTGAATGGTACGCGGTATGATGAGCTGCTCGGAGACCATCTCCACCCATTTTTGGCCTTCCAGCGCCCAGACGGTTCTGCGGTGTTTCAAGATAATAACGCGCCGCCACATCGTCCCCACGTCGCCCGCGAATGGTTCCAGGAACATGCAGCGGAGGTCCAACGACTGCCATGGCCACCCAGGAGCCCCGATATGAACCCTATTGCCATACCTGGGATGTCCTGGAACGCAGGCTCCGTGCCATGGATCCTGCACCCACGAACAGACCAGGACTGGCGGCCGCTCTGCAAACGATTTGGTGTCAGCTGCGTCCTGAAGACTACCAGGGACTTGTCGACTCACTTCCACGGCGTCTCACTGTAGTTGGCAGGGCCAGAGGAGGCCCCACACGCTATTAGGTGACTATCCCATGACATTTGCTAAGTCAGTGTATATAAGAACATCCTAACAGACAGAAGGCATTCGATGACCGCAGAAAATTTAGAAAATAATTAGTTATTAATTGCACCCCCAAGTGAAAATTAGAGTTTGAATAAACGCCTGCACTTTTACCTTTTTTCGGGTTTATTTCCTTTTCTGCGTACAAGAATACATCAAATACAGGTTAGATATTAAGTTACATATTGTTTAGTTATTACATATTTAAATACATATTTGTCAATTTTAGCTACATATTTATGTACGCATTTCTTATTTTTATTCTACATATAATCCGGGCTCTAGTTTAAACTGTCCCACTTAACTGCAGAAAAAAAAAAATTTACATGAAAGTTTCAAGAGTTATTATTGTAAACTTGAAGGGACACTGTGCTCATCTCCTTAAAATATTTACGTGACACAAATTTGAACCGCCCTAATATATTAAATGTGTAACTAAAGCACAATTGTACTATTAGTTAGAAACTTCAGAACAGCACCTCAATTCGCAAGAGTCACCACAGACGGAATCGGTGTTTATTGTCAGGCCTTGGGACTTGAGATTCGCGCATGCGCGGCAGCCATGTTTACTCCTCGCACCTCTCACCCCGCATACACGCAACTTCTCGTCAGAAGTGCAGACTTAGCGAATTTCCGAGTTATGTGGTGCCTTTGCAGAAGTGGAAATCTCGTTTATAAATGTTTCGACTTCCTGACAGGGAATCGAACGCGTGTCCTTCTGGGTGAACTGATCACGCTTTTAACACCTCGCCTACACAGTCACTAAATATGTGAAGGTTATGTTTAAACTAAAAACTATAATTAGCAAGGCCTCGTTCCGGGGAATGCCGATCCCAACACCATCACAGCGAATGCACAGCACGGTGTTGTGATCACCACAAATGTTAAACAATACACAAACTCGTTTGCTGCTCCTGTTAGGTGCTAGCGCTCCCCCACACAATTCATTAAAACCTAGCAAATTTCAGTTAATTGTAAAGCAAGTTAAATTACACAACAGAGGTATTTCTCCCCATGAACGAGCGTGGAACCGACTGTATAATACAGGCTCTGCAACTAATTTAGGAATTTTGAATGATGCTAACTTAAGAACCATAACGCTTCGTTGAACACTTAATAACATTGCCGTGTTTCTTTACTCCCGATCTATGAGCATAGTTGTGATGTTCTTTAGCAACGCAGTTGGTTGTATCTTATAGAGGGAGGGTTCGATCCACGGCTCCTTCATTGTTACTTTTTTCTTTTTGTAGCGGTTAATGTCGAACTAACTGAGATGTGTTGTCGGCGACGATGGGATGGGGAAGGGATAGGACTGAGAAGGTAGTGACCAAAACTTTAACTAAAGTACAAGCCCAGCATTTTCCTGGTGTGGAAATGGGAAAGCAAGAAAAGCAACTTCAGGACTGCCGAAGGTGGTATTTTAAAGTGCTGAACTGACAGCTGAAATGAATTTCCCTGAGCTTGCGACTGTAAACGTTGCTAGTGCCATGGCGTACGAATAGCGTGCCTACCTCTTAATCCGAATGGCCCAGGCTCGATTCGCGGGCAGACCAGGGTTTTCAATACTGCACTGAGAGCTCGCGACTGCAACAAAGGAGCTCTCCAATACAAGAGCAGAGGATCCGATCAAGAAAATCAAGTAGGCTAAGGATGTCGTCATGGTGAACATGTGCCATCTGGCTGGGCAAGTCCCTTAAAACGTTATCCAGCAACGTTCTTTGTGAACTTCAATGAGGAACTGCCTCTTAGGTGAAGCTGTGAACCCGATTGTGAAAATAAAGTAATACAAAGGAGATATTTTACAAGATGCTTTACATCATATAATAATGTTAGTGTTATTGGCTTTACGTCCCACTAACTACTTTTACAATTTTCTGAGACGCCGAGGTGCCGGAATTTAGTCCCGCAGTTCTTTTACGTGCCAGTAAATCTACCGACACGAGTCTGACGTATTTGAGCACCTTCAAATACCACCGGACTGAGCCAGGATCGAACCTCCCAAGTTGGGGTCAGAAGGCCAGCGCCTCAACAGTCTGAGTCACTCAGCCCGGCGCTTTACGTCACACCGACACAGATGGGTCTTATGGAGACGATGGGATATCAAGGGCTATGAGTGGGCAGGAAGCGGCCATGGTCTTAAGCAAGGCACAGGCGCAGTATTTGCCATGTTCAGAGCTGCCGACAGTGGGGTTTGAAGCCACTATCTCCCTAATGCAAGCTCACAGTTGCGCTTTCTAATAGGTTTTTTTTTTAATTTTTTTTTTTTTTGCTATTTGCTTTACGTCGCACCGACACAGATAGGTCTTTTGGCGACTACGGGAGAAGAGGAAAGTCCTAGGAATTGGAAGGAAGCGGCCGTGGCCTTAATTAAGGCACAGCCCCGGCATTTGCTTGGTGTGAAAATGGGAAACCACAGAAAACCATCTTCAGGGCTGCCGACAGTGGGGCTCGAACCCACTATCTCCCGATTACTGGATACTGGCCGCACTTAAGCGACTGCAACTATCGAGCTCGGTCGTTCTAATAGTTTTGAAAACCATGGATCAATTCCATTTTCCGCATTAGATATTAGCCACCTGTCTGTCTGTCTGTCTGTCTGTCTGTCTGTCTGTCTGTCTGTCTGTCTGTCTGTCTGTCTGTCTGTCTGTCTGTCTGTCTGTCTGTCTGTCTGTCTGTCTGTCTGTCTGATCCTCAGACACGAAGATGGTTGAATCCTTCCAGGTGATCAGTTAACCTTTTCACTCGCAAGGTCTATTCAGCCTTATGCATGTCCCATGCAAGATTGTTCTGGATGTTTCGATAATGGTTGAAATAGGATAAAAGCAGCTTGTATTTGCACAGCTACTGAATAGTCACGAAAAGACAACATTACCAATAGTTTTTCTTGGCTCATTTACCAGAACTTGACAATGGCGTGATAAATGTCTAGAGCTTTCTACACAAACTCATGTTCACTATACTTGTAAAACTCAGACTGATAATAATTCCCTAATATGTCTGAAATATAATCTTCCTTCATGCTTTATTTACACTTCCGTCCACTCATCTTGGAAGTCAGCTGTCAAAGAAACACACAAGGCACATAATTATCGTCCAAACAGCATTACGACGATTTATGAATTGCCCGTCGTCTGAACAGGGTGGATGATACCACCTTGTGATGAACAACAAAACTGAAGTGTCAGACTGAACTCGCAAGTGGAGAAGAGCGCTTTGTTTGAAATCCGAGTTAACTCGTGTTTGGGACAGCGGGAGGCATGCTGACGTCCGAGTTAACTCGTGTTTGGGATAGCGGGAGGCATGCTGACGTCCGAGTTAACTCGTGTTTGGGACACCAAGAGACATGTTGACATCCGAGTTAACTCGTGTTTGGGATAGCGGGAGGCATGCTGACGTCCGAGTTAACTCGTGTTTGGGATAGCGGGAGGCATGCTGACGTCCGAGTTAACTCGTGTTTGGGATAGCGGGAGGCATGCTGACGTCCGAGTTAACTCGTGTTTGGGACAGCGGGAGGCATGCTGACGTCCGAGTTAACTCGTGTTTGGGATAGCGGGAGGCATGCTGACGTCCGAGTTAACTCGTGTTTGGGATAGCGGGAGGCATGCTGACGTCCGAGTTAACTCGTGTTTGGGACAGCGGGAGGCATGCTGACGTCCGAGTTAACTCGTGTTTGGGATAGCGGGAGGCATGCTGACGTCCGAGTTAACTCGTGTTTGGGATAGCGGGAGGCATGCTGACGTCCGAGTTAACTCGTGTTTGGGACAGCGGGAGGCATGCTGACGTCCGAGTTAACTCGTGTTTGGGACAGCGGGAGGCATGCTGACGTCCGAGTTAACTCGTGTTTGGGATAGCGGGAGGCATGCTGACGTCCGAGTTAATTCTTGTTTGGAGCACCAGGAGACATGTTGACATCCGAGTTAACTCGTGTTTGGGACAGCGGGAGGCATGCTGACATCCGAGTTAACTTGTGTTTGGGACAGCGGGAGGCATGCTGACATCCGAGTTAACTTGTGTTTGGGACAGCGGGAGGCATGCTGACGTCCGAGTTAACTTGTGTCTGGGACAGCGGGAGACATGTTGACATCCGAGTTAACTTGTGTTTGGGACAGCGGGAGGCATGCTGACATCCGAGTTAACTTGTGTTTGGGACAGCGGGAGGCATGCTGACATCCGAGTTAACTTGTGTTTGGGACAGCGGGAGGCATGCTGACGTCCGAGTTAACTTGTGTCTGGGACAGCGGGAGACATGTTGACATCCGAGTTAACTAGCGTTTGGGACAGCGGGAGGCATGTTGACATCCGAGTTAACTAGCGTTTGGGACAGCGGGAGGCATGCTGACATCCGAGTTAACTAGCGTTTGGGACAGCGGGAGGCATGCTGACGTCCGAGTTAACTTGTGTCTGGGACAGCGGGAGGCATGCTGACATCCGAGTTAACTAGCGTTTGGGACAGCGGGAGGCATGCTGACGTCCGAGTTAACTTGTGTCTGGGACAGCGGGAGGCATGCTGACATCCGAGTTAACTAGCGTTTGGGACAGCGGGAGACATGCTGACGTCCGAGTTAACTTGTGTTTGGTACAGCGGGAGGCATGCTGACGTCCGAGTTAACTAGCGTTTGGGACAGCGGGAGGCATGCTGACGTCCGAGTTAACTTGTGTCTGGGACAGCGGGAGGCATGCTGACGTCCGAGTTAACTTGTGTCTGGGACAGCGGGAGGCATGCTGACGTCCGAGTTAACTTGTGTCTGGGACAGCGGGAGACATGTTGACATCCGAGTTAACTTGTGTCTGGGACAGCGGGAGGCATGCTGACATCCGAGTTAACTAGCGTTTGGGACAGCGGGAGACATGTTAACATCCGAGTTAACTGGGGCATGGGATAGAAAAGGTTAAGGACTCGCTGTGGCCACAGATGTTTCTCTATAGGCCCGCTCCAACCAAGTGGAATGGAATCGAATTGAACCGAACAGAATTTGTTCTTAACATGTGTTTAAATGGGAGATAAAATTGGCGATCGCCACGAGACGAATCGAATCGAACCGAACCGAACGGAACAGGATTCTCTGCCAAGAATATTTTTCGACTAGCGGAGCGGAATCGAACAGAATTATCAAGATTCGTGCAACTTCGTAGACGGTCGGGTCGAGATCCTTCGAACGACCATTTGGCGGCAAATTTATTACATAATTTTCGTTGACTTCATCACAAAATCATGTTATGTTGGAGTACACATACAGTATATCAGTACTAAAATTGACATCACATCTCACATGGGATGTATCTTTATGTGTTTATTATATTTAGAGTGAACGATTTCGTAAGTGGCACTCCCCAGGTTTCTAACTGTCGTACATATACTGTATGTTCCTAACAAGAACGTATAGCAGGCTACGAAACTGCTTTGCTGTGGACAATAAATACACTTCACGGTCTTTAATTAATGTTACAGAGAGTTGGCCGTGCGGTTAGGGTCGCGTAAATGTGAGTTTTCGTTCGGGAGATAGTGGGTTCGAAACCATCTGTCGGCAGCCCTGAAGATGGTTTTCCGTGGTTTCCCCATTTTCACACCCGGCAAATGCTGGGCCTGTACCTTAATTAAGGCCACGGTCCTATCCTTTCCTATCCCATTGTCACCATAAGATCTATCTGTGTAGGTGCGACCTAAAGCAAATTGTAAAAAAATAATAATAATAATAATAATAATAATAATAATAATGTTGAGGCTACCTCGATTAATGATTTCATCCTGTCACGGGACGCAATCTACTGCATTAAAGTAGTTTTAAAAAGGATCACGAACTCCCATTGCATCTGAGGTAGCATTTCCTCCTGTAAAACTGAACTTTTCTGTTAAATTCTATCTGAAATAGTTGTTGAAATTGCAATACAGTAACTCTGAAGTAGGCCTACCGTCGAGACTTAGCTTCATCGCGCAATAAACATTCAAAGTGCTCGATAGCTGCAGTCGCTTAACTGCGGCCAGTATCCAGCATTCGGGAGATAGTGGGCTCGAACCCCACTGTCGGCAGTCCTGAATATGGTTTTTCGTGGCTTCCCATTTTCACACCAGGCAAATGCTGAGACTGTACCTTAATTAAGGCCACGGTCGCTTCCTTCCCACTCCTAGCCCTTTCCTCTCACAACGTCGCCGTAAGACCTATCTGTGTCGGTGCGACGTAAAGCCAATTATAGAAAAAACATTCAAAGTGTGAACACTCTCCGTTTGGCTCTCTTGTTAATTTCATGCACCCAGAAACTTCTCCGATCTCTCGTAATTCTCTTCCTCCTCGCACTTTCTATCAGACCGTCTATTGCAAGCCTGAAGTTTTCCGTAGAATGCCGTTCGATTCTGTTCCGCTAGATGTGAGCGAGCCTTAACATATCCGTACCACCTTACCCCTGGAAGAGTACAGTACACCGGGTCACTGAGTGCCCCAAGGAATTTTTCATTTGCAGTAATTTGGTGTTCGCAACCCCTGTAGTCTCCTACCTCCGTGACTCTTCTTTGACCTTCGTACTCTCTCAGCTCGTGGACTAATTCTAACGAGTGACGACTGCTTGTATGTCAAAACATTTCCCCGGTGAACGGTTAATGAAACTGTATTTCTTTGTAGCCAGTTTGGTTTTTCATACTTTTTTAAGATGCGCCTTTGTACTTTGTGTTAAGAGCGTTTGAAATCGATTGCCTTGAAAGCAGTGAACAGATTTTACTGGAATCATAAGTCTGAGCTTGATATCCTTGATGATTTCGTTGAAGTTCTAGACGATGATAGAAATAAACATTGTTGAAAAATAATTATGTGAGATAATACTGTATATATTTTTCATTCGTGCATCAGATGAATTTATTTTCACGTTGGCAGAAGATTTAAAGAAATCCTGATTATAAAGAGGACTGGAAATTCCAACAACACTCTGAGGAATGATATTTACAATACGCAGTCAACCAACACCACTCAGTCTCAGGTCTGGATTATGTAACGACTCTCCAAAGTGTTTCCGCTATCATTTGCAATGAATGAAAGATATTCGTATGCAAAACCCATATGCTGGAGTTATGCCCAAATTCTGAAAAGTGAACCAAAAACCATTTTTTTAATGTGAACTTTTAACTTTATTTCATTACCAGCGATTGCAGCGTTGTTTCTGAATCTGTTTACCCTCCACGGTTGGTTTTTCCCTCGGACTCAGCGGAAGATCCCGCCTCTACTGCCTCAAGGGCAGTGTCCTGGAGCGTGAGACTTTCGGTCAGAGGATACAACAGGGGAGGAGGATTAGTACCTCACCCAGGCGGCCTCGCCTGCTATGCTGAAAAGGGGCCTTGTGAGGGGATGGGAAGATTGTAAGGGATAGAGAGGAAAGAGGGAAGGAAGCGGCCGTGGTCTTAAGTTAGGTACCATCCCGGCATTTGCCTGGAGGAGAAGTAGGAAATCACGGAAAACCGCATCCAGGATATCTGAAGTGGGAATCGAACCCACCTCTACTCAGTTGACCTCCCGAGGATAAGTGGACCCCGTTCCTGCCCTCGTACCACTTTTCGAATTTCGTGGCAGAATTGGGAATCGAATCCGGGTCTCTGCGGATAACTAACCACAGTGCTGTTCTAATTTGCAAATACAGTCGATCCTCGATGTCTCGAACCTCCATTACTCGAATTTTCAGTATCTCGAGGTAACTTAAATTTCCCGGTCGTTTGTCCCATTCTTCATGTGTATTTATTTCTCTATTACTCGAAATTAGGTTACACGAATTTCTCGATTTCTCGAAGCAAACATTTCCTCCCTTGAAGCAAAAAATACTCTGTAATTGGAATTTTGTACAACATTAACTGTGCAATATTGCACTTGTGGTTTGTGAGGAGCAGTTAACAAGTAAAGAAGGGTTACAGTGATACTGGGAGCTAATATGACGGGAACCGAAAAACTAAAACTTCTTGTGATCGGAAAATCAGCGAAGTCTCGTTGTTTCTCGGATGTGAATTAATTACCGGTCACGTACGAAAGCAACCCCCTGAAGTCGGGGATGACGAGCTCCATTTACGAATCTCGGCTGCGTGGTATTGACGAGAAGTTTCAACGTGAAGGGAGGAAACGTTAACAGTAACAAACAGAAGAGACTAACGGATTTTTTTCCAAAGGTGTTAACCGAGGTGTCTTTCTTGTTTCACTACTGTATGTACTGTATCCTGTCTTCTAAAAGGTTACTATAATAAGGGTTATAATTAAAGTGATGCCGTAAAATAGAGTTTGTTTGTATATTTATTTTTAAATATGTTAAAAATAATGTATCCAGTATAAGCCCGTTAAATAATAATAATAATAATAATAATAATAATAATAATAATAATAATCGTATGGCCTCAGCTACCGTGTGCAGACAATTCAATTTGACGCCATCTGGCTGTCTGCTCGTGAATTTCGACGTTCCGTTTTACTCTAGGTCCCCACTAGAAGGCAGACCGAGTAAACCGAAACTCTCTTGGTCGTCTATGCCTGAGATTTAATTAATTTTGTCGGGTAAACATCAAATGTGTCACCAGATATCTTTTACATGCCGACATCGTACGACATGGAGTGTCGAATGGACTTTTTCCGCCCTTCAAAAATCCGACTACCTCTGCCGGGTTTGAACCCGCTATCTTGCGATCCGGAGGCCGACACTCTACCGCTGATCCACAGAGGCAGCTCGTAAGCCCGTTATATACATATGATTCAATTATGTGTTGTACATAATGAAAAACGGTATTATCGATTTCTCGAAATTTCGATAATTCGAAATAAAATTTAGTTCCCGACGTGATTCGAGATATCAAGGTTCCACTGTATATATTCTTTCTTAATCTGTTTATCCTCCAGGGTTGGTTTTCCCCTTGGACTCAGCGAGGGATCCCACTTCTACCGCCTCAAGGGCAGTGTCCTGGAGCGTGACACATTGGGTCGGGAAATAAAAATGAAAAGGAGGACCAGTACCTCGCCCAAGCGGCATCACCTGCTATGCTAAACAAGGGACTTGTGGAGGGATGGGAAGATTGGAAGGGGTAGACAAGGAAGAGGGAAGGAAGTGGCCGTGGCCTTAAGTTAGGTACCATCCCGGCATTTGCCTGCAGGAGAAGTGGGAAACCACAGAATAATACTTACAGGATGGAAGAGGTGGGAATCGAACCCTCCTCTACTCAACACCTCCCGAGGCTTAGTGGACACCTTTACAGCCCGCGTGCCACTTTTCAAATTTCGTGGCAGAGACGGGAATCAAACCCGGGCCTCCGGGGTGGCAGCTAATCACACTAACCACTACACCACAGAGGCGGACGTATATATTCAAGTACTGAAAGTAGTCCATTTAACTGATTTCATCATCATCATCATCATCATCATCATCATCATCTGTTTACCCTCCAGGTTCGGTTTTTCCCTCGGACTTAGCGAGGGATCCCACCTCTACCGCCTCAAGGGCAGTGTCCTGGAGCTTCAGACTCTTGGTCGGGGGATACAACTGGGGAGTATGACCAGTACCTCGCCCAGGCGGCCTCACCTGCTATGTTGAACAGGGGCCTTGTGGAGGGATGGGAAGAGTGGAAGGGATAGGCAAGGAAGAGGGAAGGAAGCGGCCGTGGCCTTAAGTTAGGTACCATCCCGGCATTCGCCTGGAGGAGAAGTGGGAAACCACGGAAAACCACTTCCAGGATGGCTGAGGTGGGAATCGAACCCACCTCTACTCAGTTGACCTCCCGAGGCTGAGTGGACCCCGTTCCAGCCCTCGTACCACTTTTCAAATTTCGTGGCAGAGCCGGGAATCGAACCCGGGCCTCCGGGGGTGGCAGCTAATCACGCTAACCACTACACCACAGAGGCGGACTTAACTGATTTCATGCTATTTTAAAATAAATCGTAAGTCTGAATGTGTAACAGACGTGTTTATTTTGTAGGGTACTCACTGTCCCAGTGTGCGATTAGTGTCCCTGAAACATACATGCACGGTTCCAGCGTTAATGCTCGAATACTACTGTAATAATATTTGTCACAGATTCTTCAGCGTCCATCTCCGCTCTTATGAACTTGTTCCTGACTCGATCTAGGTAAGTAGCTATCATACTACGTCGTAAGTCGCTCATTTCAACCGGACGAGTTGGCCGTGCGGTTAGAGGCGCGCAGCTGTGAGCTTGCATCCGGGAGATAGTGGGTCCAAACCCCATTGTCGGCAGCCCTGAAGATGGGTTTCATTGTTTTCCCATTTTCACACCAGGAAAATGGTGGGGTTGTAACTTAGAAGGCCACAGCTGTTTCCTCCCCACTCCTGGGCCATCACTATCCTACCATCGCCATAAGACCTGTTTGTGTCGGTGCGACGTAAAGCGAATTGAAAAAAAATCAACTGCTTCAATCTTTCTTCTTCTTTTCTATTAGATTACGATACATTACCACATACATGTTTTCGGCGTCGGAGGAACAGGAAAAGCCAAGTACTGGAAAGGAAACACCGTAGGCCTAATTAAGGTCGCCTGCCTGGTATGAAAATAGGAAACCATAGAAAATCAACTTAACGGTTATCGATCGTGGGGCTTAAACCTATGACCTCCTGAAAGCAAGCTACGGCTACACGACCAATATATGAACTGCTTTCTAGAACAACACCAACCACTGAAAACTAAGAAATAATTTTCGATTTACTGTAATCGGAATTCAGAAGACTTTAAGAGAAATATCCGACACACCGGCAATAAAACAAGGTACTCTTTAAAGTATAGAAACATCCGGTGTTATCAACCGCTATGGTTTACAGCGAGGCATAAGTAGACGAAGTTATAATCAGAAACCTACGTCCAGAAATATTCATTTCGTTATGTGACCATTCCGCAGTGTGATGACTGAAGTCCCGTGATCGTCACTTCAGGTCGTCTAACATACAGGCGAACTTCAGCCGTCATTTATTTTGATTTTACAGTAGAATTATTACGTACCATGGTCTCGGTCCCTGTGTTAGCCGAAGATCATACATATACAAATCTTTATTTTTGTACATTCTGTTTATCTTACTGCACGCAAGGAGAACGTTTTTAGACCCGAGTTCTGAGCCAATATATTGACCCATGAAAAAGTACGTATTCGCATTAATAATTATTCAACATTGAGCCTCCGTGGCTCAGGCGGCAGCGCGCTGGCCTCTCACCGCTGAGTTGCGTGATTCAAATCCCGGTCACTCCATGCGAGATTTGTGTTGGACAACGTGGAGGCGGGACAGATTTTTCTCCGGGTACTCCGGTTTACCCTGTCATCTTTAATTCCAGCAACATTCTCCTATAACATTTCGTTTCATTTGTCAGTCATTAATCACTGCCCCAGAAGAGTGTGACAGACTTCGGCAGCAGGCACAATTCCTATCCTCGCCGCTAGATGGGAGCTTCATTCATTTCATTTCTGACCCGGTCGAATGACTAGAAACAGGCTGTAGAATTTCAATTATTTAACATTCTATATGATAACAGAGATAACCAAAAGATCCACTCATACAAAGGAAGTAAAAGCGATGTAAGAGAAGAAGTCAGAATTCTCAGCCAGACAGAAGAATTCTTTCATATTATCCCCAATTCATCCCCGGACTACCAAATGTAGCTGTATAAAACGTAAAGGACAAGAGCGAGCCTAGGGGTTATAAACTTTAGTGCTGCTGCTATAAAACAAGAGCTCGGACCCTTCCTTCCATAATCTGTACACGTGCCGAAACGCGAGGACCTAATAAAAGCTTGATGTGAGCATAAAACATTCTAATACAGCTATAAAAGGGAAAGCGACGGTCAGGATTCATATTTCTTCGTGTGCCCGGTGCTAAGAGTGATAAATATACCCTGCTGTAGTTCTCCACTCTCTGATAGACATGCCATGGTATTGAATAAAAATGTCATGTAACTACAGATATTTCGTTTTAATATTCTTAAATGGTATTAAAAGGCTCGTAAAACATTGTATTACATTTTTCCGAGGGAATATTAGTAACCGAGATATCGGCACCAACGTTGTTTTTGTTAAATGTAAACTATAACAGAAAAGTTTTGCTTTACGTCGCACCGACACAGATACTGTAAGTCTTATGGTGACGAAGGGATAAGAAAGGGCAAGGAGTGGGAAGGAAGCAGCCATGGCATTAATTAAGGTACATCCCCAGAATTTTCTTGGTGTGGAAATGGGAAACCACGGAAAATATCTTCAGGGCTGTCGACAGTGGGGTTCGAACCCACTATCTCCCGAATGCAAGCTCACAGCTGCGCGCCCCTACCCGCACGGCCATTTCGCTCGGTCCTTCTGATTTCAAATCCAATTAAAGTAGATACCGTAAATATTTTTATCCTTTGAAATATATCGGGGTGTTTAAAAATGCCACCCGGAACAACAAATCCATGAGCGGAAAGTTACAATCTGTACGAAACCTGTATTTGGCCAGTTATGACCTACACGTCTGAAACGAGAAGAAAAGCCCAGTTCGGACGACGGAAATGAAGGTTGCCGGAAATATCTTGGGACACTCTTAAGGACAGGAGTTTGAGCACAGAAACTGGGGAAGCATGATGAGTCTAGGACATTGTTAGTTGGAAGACAGGAGGACTGCTAGGATAGGACGGGACGGGAGGGAAGGTGCCAAAGCCCTTGAAACGTAACAAGGACTGGCTTGTCGAGGTGTGCTCTATCTCTTCTGCAGTCACTATCTCCCCTAGATGGAATTACCGCAACAAAATTGCAATAAAATAAAAAATGTATGGTCATCGACGTGTAAAACAGCTACGGAAGTATAAAGTATACTTTGACTAGATCTAGAAAGATCTTGCGAAACCATCTGTTTGGTCTATGGGTAAAGGTAACATCCGTAATCTGGACAGTTACAAATTTTGAGAGAGAACCACAGTCTAATATTTATTGTTCTTTTCACGCTCATCATTACTAATGTTCACGATGCCATCTTTATAATATACAAAGTTCAGAAAATCTTTGTTTCATAAATCGAAAGAGTAGACGGCACAAATACATAGAAACCTTAGGTCTGCGGTGATTAGATTCGGCTGTCTACCTTCCAGACGCTGGAGAGTGAACGATCCACACTTTTATTTCCTGAGCTGCTGTCCGCATGACCTTCTTTACGTCTTCTTCGTGTCCTTCTGTCCATCCATCACCACTCCAAGACATCGTGTCCGAGAAGCACCGGAAATGTCCCAAGGAATACGTGAATCATTGTTGCGTTGGTGTGAACTGTACCGCCAAGTTGGAAGCTGATATTTCGAACATCTGGTCTGAGGTACTGTACGTTTGTCCATTTTCATTGTCTGCAGCTAAACCGTAAACCAAAAGTAAGCAATGTGACTGTCACGTTTACGCCCGAGCGCCTGGGATGCTCGCAACCAATCTGAAATCTTTAAGGGCGCGTAGTCCTGAGTTTAATTACTAGGAGAAGGATTTTTAGGCCTCCACGGCTCAGGCGGCAGCGCGCCGGCCTCTCACCGCTGGGTCCCGAGGTTCAAATTCCGGTCACTTCATGTGAGATTTGTGCTGGACAAAGCGGAGGCGGGACAGGTTTTTCACCGGGTACTCCGGTGTTCCCTGTCATCTTTCATTCCAGCAACACTCTCCAGTATCATTTAATTTCATCTGTCAAGTCATTAATCATTTGGCCATACGAGTGTGACAGGCTTCGACAGCTGGCACAATTCCTATCCTCACCACTAGATGGGGGCTTCATTCATTCCATCCTTGACCCGGTCGGAAGACTGGAAACAGGCTGTGGATTTTCATTTTTCTATAGGTTAGAGGTCCCGAGGTTCAAATCCCGGTCACTTCATGTGAGATTTGTGCTGGACAAAGCGGAGGCGGGACAGGTTTTTCACCGGGTACTCCGGTGTTCCCTGTCATCTTTCATTCCAGCAACACTCTCCAGTATCATTTAATTTCATCTGTCAAGTCATTAATCATTTGGCCATACGAGTGTGACAGGCTTCGACAGCTGGCACAATTCCTATCCTCACCACTAGATGGGGGCTTCATTCATTCCATCCTTGACCCGGTCGGAAGACTGGAAACAGGCTGTGGATTTTCATTTTTCTATAGATTAGAACGCAAACGTATTTAAACAAGTCGCATGTGTCTTCTACCCGCACAAGGATTGTACAGTGGGGTAGTACCGAACATTCAAAACATTCCAAAGATATTTTTGTTCCATAACGAAAGGTCGCGGTTGAACTAGTTCGACTGATAGTTGGCAGGTAGAGGAAAGAATTACCGAATGGATTACTAACCTAACCCCCTACCCCTCAACAACTGGCCCATTTCTCTAGACTCAGTGTCAATTCTCAGTCAGTCTCAGTGCAGTGTAGTACGATTAGAAGTGTATTTTCCATGTTAAGTGAGAGGGGATTTGAGTTAGTCAGTCGTTTTTGAGAGATTTAAATATTCAAAAGGTGACAAGACACTATCGGGTCAAAAGTGGCAATATATACGTTATTTGATAAGCCCGAAATTTACTATATTGTCCTGTGCCATTTTATTGGGGCAGTAAAAAATGAAATGGCGTATGGCTTTCATTGCCGGGAGTGCCCGAGGACAAGTTCGGCTCGCCAGATGCAGGTCTTTTGATTTGACACCCGTAGGTGACCTGCGCGTCGTGATGAAGATGAAATGATGATGAATACGACACATGCACCCAGCCCCCGTGTCAGCGAAATTAACCAATTATGGTTAAAATTTCCGACCCTGCCGGGAATCGAACCCGGGACTCCTGTGACAAAGGCCAGCACGCTAACCATTTAGCCATGGAGCCGGCCATTGGGGCAGTGGGTATAATATATGAGCGGACGATTAGGCTTCTTCGATCCCTTTTTAAAAATATTTTTAGCATCGGACCAGTTCGATCCCACCCCGTGAGCTAACCGTCTTACCAGTTCGACCCCACTAACTGGTTGATCTCCAAATTCCTATAACCATCGGACCCCATGAAGTAAAATTTGCATAACAGGCAATTAGCGATCTGAACTCCTAAGATTTATGCAACTCACCTACATAACTGTAGAGCGGCTAGATGATACTTGCGCCTTGTTCAAATACGTTTGAAATCTAACATATATATATATTACAAGACTTTAATAAAATCATCTTTATCAAATCCGCCCGTCTGTTCTACTGGACCGATCTGCTTCATTTTCTCCGGAATTACTTGCCGGTGAATCATGAGACATTGATACGTTTCTCTAAGTTCAGCCAACTCTGAGTATCATAAAATCAAATCATCAAATGATCACTCTAATAATGGCAGGCGAAGGCTAAGCCTAACCCGTAATACATTCAGGTTGCTAAACGACTAACACTTTCGTTGATATTCTGATATATGTGATTTTCATCCTTAGTAATGTCATTGAATGCAGACATGTTTGATTACTACCTGTCAAGCCAGAGAGTGCACACTTCCTCTGATCATGGAAGAAAATTATTATTCTGTGCTATATACTCTTTGATTCTCTGACCTTCCCCAGCTTCTTAATACACTCAACAAATGGCAGAATTTTCCTAATAAGTTACATACTGCTAAAAGAAAAGATCGACGTACGCACAGACAGGAAGGTATCAAGTCTGTATGACCATTATCAGTGATGAAGCGCAGGGACAACCTCTTTATAAAGTGGGTGTCTACTTACCCGAACCACTATTCAGTC
The DNA here is from genome assembly GCF_040414725.1 of Anabrus simplex. Classification (NCBI taxonomy): domain Eukaryota; kingdom Metazoa; phylum Arthropoda; class Insecta; order Orthoptera; family Tettigoniidae; genus Anabrus; species Anabrus simplex. The sequence continues at coordinate 220,391,313 of NC_090271.1, forward strand.
ACGGACAAGATCGTTTGAAAATGTTAAGATCCAGATACGCCCGAATCACAGTGAATAGGCTACTGTACACGGATATCGAAGTAAATTACTGTACATGCAGTGAATATTTTTTTTAAATTGCATGTCTCTTAGCGTTATCCAGAAACAGCAGGGGGAGGTTCCCATACGTTGTTTCCAATACAAAGTGCATGTTGCGGAGTTGCGATGATAACGGCAGGCTCACTTGCCTACTGCTATTCAAATCGAGTAGGGAAGTTTTCATTATAATGGCAGGCTCCATTACCTACTGCGCGGTCAAAATCGATTTGGGAAGTTTTCGTTACAATCGCAGGTCCCCTTTTCCTACTTCCACACACATATAACAATTGAGGAGATTTTATTATATTGGTAGGCAACTGTTACGGATTTTTCCGTGGTAGTTAGAGGTGAAAGAAGGTGCGGGGGGTGAACAGGTCTCAGGCTACGAAATTAAAGTGAATTTAAAATTTAACAAGGTTATATTTTCTTAGCAAAAAACAAGAAATAACAATAATGGCAGGTACAGAGTAGCAAAACCACTAATCGAGAATGTACAATTACAGGATTTGGGCTCCGAGAGCCAGACACACAATTCTGAGCAATTAGCCCAACTTTACGATAAACAGAATTCAACAAAGGGGCAGAAGACCCCAATCAAGCCCGGGAGCACTTGCTCCAAATTACACAGTAAAGCCTCCTCGAGGCATACAGCACTCAATTTTCGAAAAAGAGCCACTCGCTCTCAACTTTAAGCCTATCAAAGGCCACACCAAACTCCACCTTCAAGTTGTCCTCTAAGGACATATACACAGGGGTAACATACCCAACCTACTGAGGTCTATTAAGTGAGAAAAAGGTTAAGTACATGACCTCTAAAATAGCAATTGGAGAGGAGGCGATCTGCACTCCTAATACATTTGTTTAAAACCTAATCTGGCTCTAGGCCGCTAATGCTAGGGCTAATCCCATACTACGGAGGTGACTTTAGAAAAGAATAATTTACATTACATTAAGGAAGAATCGGTTGTGAGAAATAAGTTCACCTCAAAACAATATGAGTGGGAGCTCGAGAGGGTTAAGCACTCTCTATCCCAATATGTAGCTTGAAAGCGAATAGATACAAGGATTCTTTACATTTTAGGGAAAGTTACATGGTAGAAACGCTTCGGACCCGCCCCGAGAGTTAAAGTGCTGAGCTAGCAAGAAAAGAAGTTATTAAAAGGCCATTACCTTGGTGTTGAACTGCTCCCCGAAGAAAGAGGCGCTTCCCGCCCCCTGCTATTTACTTTACACACTGAAAGATGGTACTGAAGTGGCACCGAGACCCGAGAATCAGCAGTTTATATACTCTCGCGGAAAGTTCGAGGCGTTTTTGGAATGAGAACACCCTCCCACAAGTATTTTATTGGTTCACCAAGAAACCCCCTTCACAATACGAAGAAGAAACATATTATTGGTGGAAAATTAATTCGAGAAATTCGGGATTGGCTAAATTCAAAACAAGGGGAAAGAAAGGGTTAATATTGCCAACTTACACAATGACTGAAAGAAATTTAGCAAAGAACAAACTTTTGAAATTAAATTTTCTCCAAAAAAACAGTTCTTTCACTTCGCACTAGGGTGCACCGTTGTAGTTCTTCAGTAGTGTCCTCTAGAAGAGAATGTTCACACTTCTTACTACAAGCAAAACAAAAATACATCGAAAATAACACAGTTCAGAAACTTCAAATTTTCCAAGTAGTGGCATCTTAAGGGTAACTTGAAAATTAACACATAAGACGAAGTTCAGGCTTCTTCCAGTAGGGGAGTTTCAACTGGCGCAAAGTTTAAATAAGCGGCGTGGAGGTGTACCGCCCGGTACAATATTGGTAGGCAACTTCCCTACTGCCAGTCAAAATTGAGTTGTGCTGTTATTATAATGACAGGCCACTTTTCCTACTGCCAGTCACAACGAGTTGGTAAATTTCCAATAAAATAGCAGGCCACTATGCCTAATGCCACGCACATTTTAGGTGGGTACATTTGTTTATAATGGCGGGCACCCTTGCCTACAGCCAAACACAATCGGGTAGGGGCGTTTTGAACAAAATTGCATGCTCCCTTGCCTTCTGCAAGTCAAATCGAGGAGGGAATTATTCATCACAATGGTAGGCAATCCTTCCTAAAGCGACTTACACAGGAGTTGGAGAAGGACCCAAATCCTACTGCCAGTGAGTGTCAATGAGGAGAGTACTGATTGCAATAGCAGACACATCCTTTCTCGATCGCTATAAATCAACATCAATGAATAAATATGGATCGGCATACAAAAGTATATGCATGTTTACAATATTGCAGACCATCTTTTAAATATTACCTGTTGCTAAAGGCCAAGTCATATCGACAAAGGGATTGTACCATAAGAGGCCATATTTAGCGCTCTAAATGGCTGGTCCTACGATATTTTCTCGTAGCTCTTCTATCCATGCATCAGATTGAGTTTGAAACTTCGAATATGGTGAAATTTGGGTAAGAAGATTGTCTTACAGTGCATTAATTATAGGCTAATTGTGTGACAGCTACAAACATAGCATTTGGCTCGTATATGGCTAATGGGTGGGCTAATGTTCGTGTAGAATTTGATGATTCTTGTAAGTGATTCAAAGTATGAATTATGCGTGTAAACAATGCAAATTTTACTTGCAGTCAAGAAATAGAGACAAATCTGCAAATTTGACTTGCAGTCAAGAAATAGAGACAAATCTAACGTATAAGGGATAGAGATACGACAAAATATCATAGAACCAAAGTTGTAGATCACTCAAAATTGAATAGAGATTGTGCCATCGATTTTGTGATAGGACTTACCGTTTAGTCACGCAATACCTCGAAACGAAGGTCTGCACCGTCATTAAAATTGCCACCATACTTCGATATTCTTCGGAAATAAAATGTGAAGAACTTAAAGATCTTGGAAGTTTTTCCGTCGGTTACAGGCTAAAACGAATAATTTGGGCAAATTTGAATCTTCTACCTCGTCTGGCAGATTGTGCTGCAATCTTGATTTTGGGTGAGGGGAGTAAAAATAAAGACTTTCAGGAAACTAAAGCTAAAAAATATGCAGGTGATCATTATCAGCCCTTAAACGGGTAGCTGTACGAAAATTTTGCCAAAATAGTCAAGGTACAGACACATGGTCGTTACGATTTTATTTATATAGATAGATAAGGAATCTGCTCCACGCACAACACCATTTGGGCTATATCCGCTGGACTTAGCCTGCAAAACCACCCGTTCATGATATTTCCCTTATTAATCCTCATATCGAAATGATCCACATGAGAAAAAAGTTTTAGAAATTGGTTTCCATTAAGGATGGTACATTTCCATTCATTTCGGATGTGCATATTTGGTGGGAGTGCAAAATCATGGTTTCGGTTTCGGATAAATCCCCAGTAAATTTAGGTATTCAGAAATAATATTGGCCCTAAAACCTACCCAAGGACAGGTGGATTCTAAATATCAAGTTTGGTAGATATATATCCAATAGCTTTCAAGTTATACGAACTCAGACAACCAAACAGACTCCAAAGCTAAAATATATGCAGATGGTCATTATTACACCTAAAACGGATAACTGTACGGAAATTTCGCCAAAACAGTCAATGTACACGCACACGGTCATTACGATTTTATTTATATAGATAACGAATGAATAATTTATTATGTCATCACCATCATCATCATCTGTTTACCCTCCAGGTTCGGTTTTTCCCTCGGACTTAGCGAGGGATCCCACCTCTACCGCCTCAAGGGCAGTGTCCTGGAGCTTCAGACTCTTGGTCGGGGGATACAACTGGGGAGTATGACCAGTACCTCGCCCAGGCGGCCTCACCTGCTATTCTGAAGAAGGGCCTTGTGGAGGGATGGGAAGAGTGGAAGGGATAGGCAAGGAAGAGGGAAGGAAGCGGCCGTGGCCTTAAGTTAGGTACCATCCCAGCATTCGCCTGGAGGAGAAGTGGAAAACCACGGAAAACCACTTCCAGGATGGCTGAGGTGGGAATCGAACCCACCTCTACTCAGTTGACCTCCCGAGGCTGAATGGACCCCGTTCCAGCCCTCGTACCACTTTTCAAATTTCGTGGCAGAGCCGAGAATCGAACCCGGGCCTCCGGGGGTGGCAGCTAATCACGCGAACCACTACACCACAGAGGCGGATACTCTGTATATTTACTCATTTTTATTCGTGGTATTTGTTGTCTTATGGCAATCCGCAATGCACAAAGAAGAAGCAAATCAAAAAAGTGACATCCAAACTGTTAATATCAGCAAGAACTACTCCCGGAGCCCAGTAATCCACATCACAGTCGAAAGAGAATTACCACATTACGGTTTAGAGTACAGATTTAACCTAGCGTAAAAATCAATCTGTTTACCCGTCTAATTTTAACTCCATTTACAGCTAGAATGTACCACTAGAGATTTAATTACCCGCCATGTGATGTACACCACGCGAAGCGAAAGTATACAGTATAATTACTTAATTACTTAGACAGTAAAGTAGCCGAACTGAATTACTTTATCGACCTTCTGCACAAATTACACAATGGTACTGCATTAACTGTATAGAAGAGAACCTGTTACCAGCCTCAAAACCCAGCCTATATACACTGACTGACAGAGCAAATGCAACACCAAGAAGGAGTGGTTCGAAAGGGATGAAAGTTGGGGAAAAAACAGAGACGGCACGGACGAATAATTGATGTTTATTTCAAACCGATATGCAGGTTACACAATGCGCACGGCATCGACTCAGTAGGATGTAGGACCACCGCGAGCGGCGATGCACGCAGAAACACGTCGAGGTACAGAGTCAAAAAGAGTGCGGATGGTGTCCTGAGGGATGGTTCTCCATTCTCTGTCAACCATTTGCCACAGTTGGTCGTCCGTACGAGGCTGGGGCAGAGTTTGCAAACGGCGTCCAATGAGATCCCACACGTGTTCGATTGGTGAGAGATCCGGAGAGTACGCTGGCCACGGAAGCATCTGTACACCTCGTAGAGCCTGTTGGGAGATGCGAGCAGTGTGTGGGCGGGCATTATCCTGCTGAAACAGAGCATTGGGCAGCCTCTGAAGGTACGGGAGTGCCACCGGCCGCAGCACATGCTGCACGTAGCGGTGGGCATTTAACCATTTAACGTGCCTTGAATACGCACTAGAGGTGACGTGGAATCATACGCAATAGCGCCCCAAACCATGATGCCGCGTTGTCTAGCGGTAGGGCGCTCCACAGTTACTGCCGGATTTGACCTTTCTCCACGCCGACGCCACACTCGTCTGCGGTGACTATCACTGACAGAACAGAAGCGTGACTCATCGGAGAACACGACGTTCCGCCATTCCCTCATCCAAGTCGCTCTAGCCCGGCACCATGCCAGGCGTGCACGCCTATGCTGTGGAGTCAATGGTAGTCTTCTGAGCGGACGCCGGGAGTGCAGGCCTCCTTCAACCAATCGACGGGAAATTGTTCTGGTCGATATTGGAACAGCCAGGGTGTCTTGCACATGCTGAAGAATGGCGGTTGACGTGGCGTGCGGGGCTGCCACCGCTTGGCGGCGGATGCGCCGATCCTCGCGTGCTGACGTCACTCGGGCTGCGCCTGGACCCCTCGCACGTGCCACATGTCCCTGCGCCAACCATCTTCGCCACAGGCGCTGCACCGTGGACACATCCCTATGGGTATCGGCTGCGATTTGACGAAGCGACCAACCTGCCCTTCTCAGCCCGATCACCATACACCTCGTAAAGTCGTCTGTCTGCTGGAAATGCCTCCGTTGACGGCGGCCTGGCATTCTTAGCTATACACGTGTCCTGTGGCACACGACAACACGTTCTACAATGACTGTCGGCTGAGAAATCACGGTACGAAGTGGGCCATTCGCCAACGCCGTGTCCCATTTATCGTTCGCTACGTGCGCAGCACAGCGGCGCATTTCACATCATGATCATACCTCAGTGACATCAGTCTACCCTGCAATTGGCATAAAATTCTGACCACTCCTTCTTGGTGTTCCATTTGCTCTGTCAGTCAGTGTATATGTATATCAAATGACATGTCTTGACTGACTGACTGACTGACTGACTGACTCATCGTCGCTGAGCGAAAACTACTGGACATAAAGAAATGAAATTTTGGGAATACATTTATATTACAATGTAGGTGCTCACTAAGGGAGGATTTTTGGATATTCCGTCGCTAAGGGGGTGAAAGTGGGGTGAATTTTAAAACTGAGTGTGTCTATATCTCAAAAACGTAACAGTTTAAAGACGTGAAAACTGACATTTGAAATCTCATTTAAAAATAAAGAAACTCGTTTTTTTTTGTTTTCGGCAAATCCTCTTAACCCGGATGAAAGGTAAGGTAAGGTAAGGTAAAGGTTATTCTGCCCGAAGGCAGGACCGAACCTCCGCAGAGGTGTTCCTGGGCCGGAGTTTACGTGCGGTAGGGTGGCCAGTTCCTTACCGCTCCTCCATTCACTTACACCCCACCAACAGCGCGTGACAACCCATCCAACTCCTGACCACGCCCAATGTTGCTTAACTTCGGAGATCTCACGGGATCCGGTGTTTCAACACGGCTACGGCCGTTGGCTTAAGCCGGGTGAAAAAAGAGGGAAAATCGGTTGAATACCTTTTATGGCGATAAGAGAGGTAAGAGAGGACCATGAGTCCTAACTTCGCCACTACAAATAAAGGCAAATATAATAATAATAATATCTCAACGACTGAAGATGTAACAGCAATAAAACTTGGTACCGTATTTGGAATCTCCTTTTAAAAATAAAGAAACGTGTATATTTTTGTTTTCGGTAAATCTACATAATGGGGGGAGATGAACAGAACGGCCGAAGCGAGTGAATTTTTAAAATGAGTGTATCTACATATATCTCAAAAACTTAACATGTTACAGAAGTGAAAATCGGTATGTTTAAATGTCTTTTAAAACTAAAGTAACACGTATTTGTTTGTTTTCGGAAAAAGTACTTAAGAGGAGGGGAAAAATGACTGAAAAAGGGGTTGAATTATTTTTATTAGGATACTGGTATCTCAAAAACTGAAGATGTTGCGGACAAGAAAATTGGTAACTGGAATCTCTTTTAAAAATGAAGAAACACATATTTTTTGTTTTCGGAAAATCCCCTTGGGGAGGTGTAAAAGTACTGAAAAAGAGGTTGAATTCTTTTTATGAGGATACTTATATCTCAAAAACTGAAGATGTTCCAGACATGAAAATATATCTTTGGAATCTTATTTAAAAATAAAGAACCACGCATTTGTTTGGAAAATCTACTTAACGAGGTGGGGAGGGTGAAAAGAAGTGAAGAAAGAATTGAATGTAAGATCGCAGTGGCGCTAATAGCACCACTCTTCGTCGAATAGCGCGAGAAACTGAACAGGCGTCATCTTGCCGATGTGCAAATACGCCTCTCGAATTTCGTTTATCTATCACAACACCTTGTTGGGGCTGGGATTTTTTTCCGCCAATGTAGTATCTTACGGTTCAATAACTATTACTATTAGGTTTACGATATCTTAATTGACCACGCTTCTGCTTTTCATTACAATCGACCGAGCGAGTTGGCCGTGAGGTTAGGGGCGCGCAGCTGTGAGCTTGCATCCGGGAGATAATGGGTTTGAGCCCCAATGTCGGCAGCCCTAAAGATGGTTTTTCGTGGTTTTCCATTTTCATACCAGGCAAATGCTCGGGCTGTACCTTAATGAAGGCCACGACCGCTTCCTTCTCACTCCTAGGCCTTTCCTATCCCATCGTCGCCATAACACCTATCAGTGTCGGTGCGACGTTAAGCCAATTGTAAAAAATCATTACAATCGGTCTGTTCCAGCCCAAACAGTCCCTTTGTTATTTATTAGTTATTCTCCCTCATATGACTCAGGTTGCCAAACCGACAAAGGATATCACACAACATACATTTAGTAACAAATCTATTTACAATACAGATTAAAAGATAAACAACCGGGCGAGTTGGTCGTTCGGTTAGGGGCGCACAGCTATGAGCTTGCATCCAGATAATAGTGGGTTCGAACCCCACTGTCATCAGCCCTGAAGATAGTGTTCCGTGGTTTCCCGTGTTTACACCAGGCAAATGCCGGGGCTGTACCTTAATTAAGGCCACGGCCACTTCCTTCCCACTCCTAGGCCTTTCCTATCCCATCGTCGCCATAAGATCTATCAGTGTCGGTGCGACGTAAAGCCAATTGTAAAAAAAAAGGAATAAACAATAATTCTAATAATGTAGAGAAAACAATCCTTAGTGACAAAGAAGAAGCAGATAAAATACTTTTAATTGATTTAATTAAGTTCGTGGAGCGTAGATATGGTGCCTCAAGATCGATATCGAGGCACACAATGGTCTCATTCGACACACCAAAGCGCCGTAAGTAAGTGACCAGTAATTTAGGAATGGTGCACATTTTACCCAGTATGAGGCCTATGATATCGATGTTCTAAAGGTTGTACTTATTGAGGAAATAGGAAATGATTAATGAATATATCCTCTTCTTTTATTCGACGACTTCAACGGGCATGTGATCCAAATCTGACTCTCGGATCGAGAATGAAACCTCTTTTGCCCCCGGGTTTGAAGGCAATTATGTCGTCTTGTTCCACCGTCAACTGCGAGGCCATGGACATCCTAATGGATTATTATTATTATTATTATTATTATTATTATTATTATTATTATTGAAAATGAAAACCTACAACCTGTTTTCCAGTCTTTGACCGGGTGAGGGATGTAATGAATGAATCATATATAGGCTATTAGTACGATGGGGTCGCCACTCCCACAGTGATTATTAATGACTGACAAATGAAATGAAATTATAATGGAGAGTGTTGCTGGGATGAAATGACAGGGAAAAGCGGAGTACCCGGAGAAAAACCTGTCCCGCCTCCGCGTTGTCCAGCACAAACCTCATATGGAGTGGCCGGGATTTGAATCACGGTATCCAGCGGTGAGAGGCCGACGCGCTGCCGTCTGAGCCACGGATTTTAAATGATTTTAAATCGTACCTGGCTCGTTGAATATTCAGTTCCACCCGACTCGTGCAGTCCTGCTGTTAAAATGCAATAAGACATGGTGACATTATGCCAGTTGCCATGAATGCTAATTCCTCCTTATAAAAATCAAACTTTATTCTCCACAGTCTTCAGTATTTTAAGTGCAAAAGGCTTGAGGTCATTACCCTAAGCAGGGCGAGTAGATTATCCCTAAGGTAATGATCAGGCGATCAGGCCAAGTACAATAGCAAGATTCTGAGAAGAGCCATTCTTTGTTCAATACAAGAGATGATGTCAGCAACTTCTCTATTAGATTGCCCAGTCTTGCAAATCATTAGACAACACATCCACTCGTCGGGTGTGGAGTATTACGATACACGAGGAGCATAAACCTGATAGGAAATACGTTAAGACTCCGGTCTGACACACATCTACAGTGAAAGTTAAGGAAAATAGTAAGTGTATTATTATTATTATTATTATTATTATTATTATTATTATTATTATTATTATTATTATTACCGGGCGAGTTGGCCGTGCGCGTAGAGGCGCGCGGCTGTGAGCTTGCATCCGGGAGATAGTAGGTTCGAATCCCACTATCGGCAGCCCTGAAAATGGTTTTCCGTGGTTTCCCATTTTCACACCAGGCAAATGCTGGGGCTGTACCTTAATTAAGGCCACGGCCGCTTCCTTCCAACTCCTAGGCCTTTCCTATCCCATCGTCGCCATAAGACCTATCTGTGTCGGTGCGACGTAAAGCCCCTAGCAAAAAAAAATTTATTATTATTATTATTATTACTGATACATTGACTTTAAATCTTACTGGGCTCGTTGAATATTCAGTTCCAAAGGCAGTAGTTACAGAAATCCCAACCACCTCTGAAGATGTGTAGGGTTACTACTACTACTACTACTACTACTACTAACAATAATAATAATAATAATAATAATGGCGTGTGGCCTCCCGGGAGGCTTGATGCAGGTCTTTCGAGTTGATAAGAAGGTAAAACCACTGTGCTAGATTACACTACCGTTGATGTAAACTTCCATAACCAAGATCGGTAACCATCGTATGAGAGAGTTGGTCAAATGTACTCACAAAGCTGAGTTAAGCGGTTCAGGCTCTCATTTCCTTTTCCTAGTCTTAGTCAATGGGATTCATCATTCTCAAGCACCTTCTTCCTGCAGTAATTTGCAGCTGATATATTCTTCTAAGTGAGCGACTGCAGATAAGGTGTGGTTATGGTGGATAAGAAGGATAGGCTTTTCTAAGGTGACATACGAGAAGGGCCTCTTGTAGTTGCAAGGTGGAAACCATAGACTCTCAAATTCTGCCGCCTATTATATGAGTTACCACAGTAGCTTTCCACATGGCTAGGCCGGCTTCAATTTCCAGCTCTACCACAAATTTAAAACCAGTGTGTAGGATTGGATTGGGATGACCTACAAGATTGGGTTTGGAAGTGAGTTAATACTTTGCCGTTCCTTTGTAACACCGTTTCTGTTAATTTACGTTCGTTAAGAATTCAGAATAATATTATCACCGATGTTTGAACAAAGATGTTTATATTTTTCTGAACCTCGTATACACTAAGTAGTGTGACTGGGGAAGACAGCGGCCCTGCAAAACTGAACACTCGGAACAACGTCCTCCGCAAGCTATGTGGTAAAACATGTGGCTCTAGAGCCACTACCGTTGGTCTCATATTTTTTGCTGTCGAGTACACTGCCCCTTTATAGTTAAACGGTCCCCAATCCAAGGAAATGTATGTACAACCTCAAAACACCTTGAGGCCTCCTATTCTGAGTCACATTGCACCTTCGAAACCCATCCCAATACACCGCTCAAAGAATAACATTAGAGAAACCAGTGGTCACTCGATTGAAACTCAATTTCTGTTCCAGAATTTCGCGTTTGTCTTCCATCACCTTGAAGTATCCTGCATTCGATCTATCACGAAGACTGTGGGCTAGGCTGGACTAATTTCCGAGTATGGGCTGATGCGCTGCCCCAGACATTTTCAACGTGACGCAATGGACTACCCAAGGAACTTAGATATTAATATACGAATATTATATATATATATACTTATGCAGGGTAGGCACTTTTTTTTTGCTATTTGTTTTACATCGCACGGACACAGATAGGTCTTACGGCGACGATAGGATAGGAAAGGCCTAGGAGTGGGAAGGATGCGACCGTGGCTTTAATTAAGGTACAGCCCCAGCATTTGCCTGGTGTGAAAATGGGAAACCAAGGAAAACCATCTTCAGGGCTGCCGACAGTGGGGTTCGAACCCACTGTCTCCCAGATGCAAGTTCACAGCTGCGCGCCCCTAACCGCACGGCCAACTCGCCCGGTAGTCAAAATAAAACTGGTCCGGAAAATATAAGACTAACGCGGAATTGACCCTTGTTAATGAACAGAACTGCCCATCACATGAAATGCTGGAAACCATGGTTTCGATGCACCAATCGGTTGCTGCCACAAGTCTGCGCATACGCATCTCCCGAGTACGCCGCTGTGTCATTACGTGGTGAGTGAGTGAGAGGAGCAGACGTGTTTAGTGACCAGTTGAGTGAAACACAAAATGATGCTCACGATAAAACAGGGCGTGTTCATTGTCGAGTGTAATGCGAAGCACCATTCGTGGAAAATCTATGCGGAACTGTTTGCGCAAGAGTTTAAGACTGAAAGTGATTCGGCCAAACCTCCAGTAAAGTCTGCATTGCAAAACTTAGTGGCGAAATGGCGTGAAACGGGTTTTGTAGCGAATATAAACCGTAACTATCCGAAAAGAATTCGAACAGCAGAAAACATTGCTCGACTGAAGGAAAGCCTGGAACGAAAGCCGACGAAATCTCAACGATGTTTATCTGTGCAAGTGGGAATTTGGAGATCGTCGTTTCGAAACGTAATCAAAAAAGGACCTGCATCTGTCCAGACGAACCTTCGCGTGTTGAGTTCGGCCGGTGGTTTCTGAGTGAAGTGAAGTCAGGACTTTCGATCCACAGTTTTTCATTTCTTCGGATGAGGCCATTTCTAGCATCTTCGGTGATCATTAAGAAGGGCCAATCCCGCATCAGATCTGTTGTAAATATTTTAAGGTCCAGTTTTATTTTGCCCACCCGATATATACTAGATTTAACCAGATGCCTTTCACAATTTTGGAAGATACGTAATGTAGTAATACACATGTCATGATGGTCGATATTCCTCTGCTTGCCTCCCAAACGTTAACAATTCGTTGCAAGCATAACCTGCAAAGCACACTGGACTCTATTAACAATAACAAGAAGGCCGTCCCAAAAATACAAGTCAATCAATCAATCAATCAATCAATCAATCAATCAATCAATCAATCAATCAATCCTGATCTGCATTTAGGGCAGTCGCCCAGATGGCAGATTCCCTATCTCTTGTTTTCCTAGCCTTTTCTTAAATTATTTTAAGCCGGGCTGAGTGGCTCAGACGGTTAAGGCGCTGGCCTTCTAACCCCAACTTGGCAGGTTCGATCCTGGCTCAGTCCGGTGGTATTTGAAGGTGCTCAAATACGACAGCCCCGTGTCGGTAGATTTACTGGCACGTAAAAGAACTCCTGCGGGACTAAATTCCGGCACCTCGGCGACTCCGAAAACCGTAAAAGAGTAGTTAGTGGGACGTAAAACAAATAACATTATTATTATTAAATTATTTTAAAGAAATTTGAAATTTATTGAACATCTCCCTTGGTAAGTTATTCCAATCCCTAACTCCCCTTCCCATAAACGAATATTTGCCCAAATTTGTTCTCTTGAATTCCCAACTTTATCTTCATATTGTGATCTTTCCTACTTTTAAACACGCCGCTCAAACTTATTCGTCTACTAATGTCATTCCATGCCACCTCTCCGCTGACATCTCGAAACATACCACTTAGTCGAGCAGCTCGTCTTCTTTCTCCCAAGTCTTCCCAGCCCAAACTTCGCAACATTTTTGTAACGCTACTCTTTTTTTCGGAAATCACCCAGAACAAATCGAGCTGCTTTTCTTTGGATTTTTTCCAGTTCTTGAATCAAGTAATCCTGGTGAGGGGCCCATACACTAGAACCATACTCTACTTGGGATCTTGTATTTTTCTTTTCTTTTTTTTTTTTTTTTTTTTGCTAGTGGTTTTACGTCGCACCGACACAGATAGGTCTTATGGCGACGATGGGATAGGAAAGGCCTAGGAGTTGGAAGGAAGCGGCCGTGGCCATAATTAAGGTACAGCCCCAGCATTTGCCTGGTGTGAAAATGAGAAACCACGGAAAACTATCTTTAGGGCTGCCGACAGTGGAATTCGAACCCACTATCTCCCGAATGCAAGCTCACAGCCGCACGCCTCTAACCGCACGGCCAACTAGCCCGGTACTTGGGGTCTTACCAGAGACTTACATGCCCTATCCTTTACATCCTTACTACAACCCCTAAACACCCTCATAACCGAGTGCAGAGATCTGTACCATTTATTTACAATCCCATTTATGTGATTACCACAATGAAGATCTTTCCATGTATTAACACCTAGGTACCTACCATGATCCCCACAAGCAATTTTCACCCCATCAACGCAACAACATAACATTCTTTCAATCACTATTTGCACAATAATCTAACATTTGGTGCAGTTTTAGGTCGTGCCAAGTAATTAGGAACAGTAAAATCTGACATTAACGCTCCACTCTAACCCACTATACAGTTACATGATACAACTATGAAACAGTGAAATGGTGGAGAATGGTATGTTAGATAGCCTTAACACAAGCCTAATTCACATGATCCGTAGATTAGTGTGGTAAGTAATTGAGTGCTAGTCAGACCAGAGTAGGCTCAGCGGTTTGAGTCCTACACTGCATTAATATTTTTTACTTGTACAAGGACCTTTCGTTATCAAACACAGGCTTGTTAATGCCACAGTAAGACATCGCTACGTTGCTTAAGTTCGTTATAGGCTGTAGCAGTGGCGGCGCATTCCGTATGTTCATTGGTTCAGTGAACACCCTAGAAATAGACGTCTTAGTAAAACGATTTATCACCGGGCGAGTTGGCCGTGCGGTTAGGATCGCGCAGCTGTGTGCTTGCATCCGTGAGGTAGTGGGTTCGAATCCCGCTGTCGGCTGCCCTAAAGATGGTTTTCCGTGGTTTCCCATTTTCACACCAGCCAAATGCTGGGGCTGCACCTTAATTAAGGCCACAGCCGCTTCCTTCCAACTCCTAGCACTTTCCTATCCCATCGTCGCCATAAGACCTAGGTATCTGTGTCTCTGTGTCGGTGCGACGTAAAGTCATTAGCAAAAAAAAAAATGATAAAGAGCCTATTCCTTTAATTAGCTCTGAGTATTCGCGCACGTAGCGATACTTCTGACATCAACACTCGGCTGCTCTCCGGAACCAGCGAAGAGGTTCAACTTCTGAACTGCGGGCGCGGGGCTGAGGGACGTAAGGAGGGTGGGGTAGGCGTGGAGCTATAGGGAGCAAGGTGAACATAATCCAGAAATCGCTGGCGAGTGGACCAGCGATAGGTACGAGTTACACTCGAGCAACCCCGAAATAGCCGAAGCACTGTCTGAGCGCGTGGTTAAGATTTGCTGTATATTTTGAAGGGATTTTAATTTCACGATTTTGCGGTTCTATTGTAATTATCCGCAATGAACCAGAATATTTTGGTAACTACGGCTTGCATAGCATCAATAGGCGTACGGTTATTTAATTCATGAAACTTTTAATTAGTACTACGTGTTTTATGGAAAGAAAACAGCAAAACGCGTCAAGACATAAACAACAGTAGTCACAATCACGTACTTGAAACATATATTCCTAAGCAGGCATCGTATTCAAAATCAGATGAAGTTGGATCAGCTTAAAGTAATTGCACCTCATATTCTCTCTCTCTTTAATTATTCATTATTTTAGCAACTTCTTCGAGGTTGCAGCCGTGTGCCTGAAAACGAAAGTTGTGTTTGTTAGGCAATGCCACTGTTTTACATGTAAGTAAATAATAATTTTGAGCACGTTATTTTCCAAAGCACTGAACACCCAGACGTTTCATGTTCGCGCCGCCAATGGGATGTAGGAAACCTCTACACAGGTCTACGTATGTCTACCGCGCTCGGCAAACCACAGCTTACAACAAGTGTGTCGGCTATCGGCTTCATGGGAATAAACATGCCATTCCTATGCTCACTGCTTGTTTGTTAACACTATGGTTACTTTTTGTTTGTTGTATATTCTGAGAGCAAGTAAAGAGAATTAGAGACATAGCTGAGTCCTTGACTTGAGATTTTTTTTTTTGCTAGTTGTTTTACGTCGCACCGACACAGATAGGTCTTACGGTGACGATGGGACAGGAAAGGGCTAGGAGTGGGAAGTAAGCGGCCGTGGCCTTAATTAAGGTACAGCCCCAGCATTTGCCTGGTGTGAAAATGGGAAACCACGGAAAACCATTTTCAGGGCTGCTGACAGTGGGGTTCGAACCTACTATCTCCCGAATACTGGATACTGGCCGCACTTAAGCGACTGCAGCTATCGAGCTCGGTAGACTTGAGATTTCATTCAGCATTCATGTTGTATCATTTGCGTAGAGGGCGATGTTTCTGGGTAGTCCATAACAGCGGGTGGCATAAAACTACATTATAAGGGGCAGCTGGTTCGCCTGGTATATCTGTGTATTTTTCTGTTCAAGCACAGAAATATAATTCCATGCAATGCACTTACAGTAATATTAGCTTAGAAAAACCTATCATCCTTGGAAATGTTCTCGGGAGGAGAGATCATGGGCAAGTTCCCACTCGCTAATCCAACATTATCCAGAATGTAACTGAGCTAAACCTCTATAATGCAGCACGTCTGGTCGAAGATCGCGGGGGATGAAGGAGATCACACAATAGCCTCCTCGGAGACTACCCCCTAGCCCCCCCCCCACAACACACACGGAGTGTGTGTCAGTCATATTGTTATGCCTCGTTCTCTGGTCGATCCCAGCTTTCAGCAGCAGTACCAGCTACTTTTGCCAGGGGCGGTGCATGGTACTGTTGCAATGTTGCACAACTCCCAATCATTTTACACTTCATTTGTCGTATTTCTTCCAATGTATTAGTTTAATAAACCTACCGTATATTCATTTGTCGTCTTTCTTCTAATTTCTTAGTTTAATAAACCTAACACATATTCTCGAATATGTCAAAATCAACCATCTTTAGTCTTTCGATGAACCAATGCTGCGTAATGCATCAATAAACGCTGCCGGCTTCGAATCAAACTCAGGGGGTTTGCTTTCCTCCGCAACTCCCAAGCAATAAGCCTAAGCCTGTACGTAGCACCAGGTAGCACGTTCGCCAGTATCGGCCTTTGGGTGTTGCACAGGACCAGCAAACCCCCTATCGAGTAACGACTCCAAATGTCCCCCTTAGGTAACACCACTGTGCGCAGTTGACTTTATGCCTATTTCTCTTCTCTCGCAATGGTAATTTCTTTTCTTTGCTACTAGGGTACACCATACTGATCCACCCACCATATTATCCACCCACCATATAACCAACATTTTGCATCAATGAAAAAAGCAGGGCAAATTTTCAATTTAAGAGAGGTAATAATAACTGTAGTTATACTGTATGATTAGCCTCTTATTTCCTGTGTTTTAATTACCGAATATTTTTCAGTTTGAATAGGAATGTAGTTGATTTTCAGTTTTTTGCTATTTCTATATGCTTCACATATAAAAATGTGACATTGACAAATTTGGTGCAACACCCAGGTTCAGATACCATCAACCGCCACTGACTTTTACAACGCTAATAACAGAAGCCCTACAGTTTTTGAATGTTTTCAATTTCGTTATTATATTCTGCGAAACTACGAAGAATCTTCAGTTGTCTTCCTGAGATATGGACTGAAGCACTGCAGTTAGGACATGCGCGAACTATTGCACCCGTCAGCCTACTTAGGCTAATGGGTGCACTATAGATAGCGCCTCGCACGGATATACTAAATATTATCCGCATCCGCACTTCCTTCATCCGCACCCGCATGCGCTAATGGTTACCCGCGGATATTGTCAGTAATTAACTACAGTCTACTACATCCAAGGCATTGAAACGGATAGATCTGTTAACATAATACAAAAGACCTGATACCTGGCTCTAGACCCCCTACAGTGACAGGTTTATGAGGAACCACAAGCAAAAAT
Source organism: Anabrus simplex (assembly GCF_040414725.1). Lineage (NCBI taxonomy): Eukaryota > Metazoa > Arthropoda > Insecta > Orthoptera > Tettigoniidae > Anabrus > Anabrus simplex. The sequence continues at coordinate 220,408,599 of NC_090271.1, forward strand.
AAGAGGATACCTGAGTGAAAATCAATAAACCTCATTATTCAGAATTTTTTTGCTATTGGCTTTACGTCGCACCGACACAGATATGTCCTATGGCGACGATGGAACAGGAAAGGGCTAGGATTGGGAAGGAAGCAGCCGTGGCCTTAATTAAGGTACAGCCCCAGCATTTGCCTGGTGTGAAAATGGGAAACCACGGAAAACCATTTTCAGGGCTGCGGACAGCGGGGTTCGAACCTACTATCTCCCGAATATTGGATACTGGCCACACTTAAGCGACTGCAGCTATCGAGCTCGGTATATTCAGAAATTATCAGCAAAATTATCCGCACTGCCATCCGCCAAGACACTAATTTCGCGGATATCCGCATCTGTGCAGGGCTCTAACTATAGACGCGGTAGAATATTATTACAGTGGATTGCAACATGTATTTCATAGCACACATCTGACAATCTTCAAGGGCATAGATATCCTAAAAGAAAAGCTTGATGATACTTGCGCGCTGTTAAAAATGCAAGCAGTAGAAATGGGACATAAAAACTTTCGCGACTATGAGACTCACCGACGGGTCACGCCGACCGACTCTTTACTTCTGGACGGTGGAAACCGCCGGTGAGTCTCAACACATATCGTATGTAATTGAGCCGCACGGTGTTTCGTTCACAGATAATGCCTTATTTTGACACGTTTATGGAAGGAATCGTCTGTACAGAAGGCGAACTAACTTCTTTTGATGTGGGACATGCAGCGGAATTCAGGCATCCCTGATTTTTCACTTCTTCACTAACGAATTGCCTCGGAAAAAATATACCGTTACCAATGTGTTAAAAAGAAGTATTCTTGCACCTTTGTGGGTTAGGAGCTATCAGTGTGCAAAATTACAGCTTCTTAGGTCTTTTAGTCTTTGAGATATTTTTATACCGATAGAGCAGAAACGGGCTATTACTTATGTATATCAAATTATTATTATTATTATTACTTCTAATAAGTAACAATTATTTTCACTTGCGTAATGTAAATAGATGGACGTGCACACGTTAGTTCTGATAGTCATCATCATCATCATCTGTTTACCCTCCAGGTTCGGTTTTTCCCTCGGACTTAGCGAGGGATCCCACCTCTACCACCTCAAGGGCAGTGTCCTGGAGCTTCAGACTCTTGGTCGGGGGATACAACTGGGGAGTATGACCAGTACCTCGCCCAGGCGGCCTCACCTGCTATGCTGAACAGGGGCCTTGGGGAGGGATGGGAAGACTGGACGGGATAGGCAAGGAAGAGGGAAGGAAGCGACCGTGGCCTTAAGTTAGGTACCATCCCGGCATTCGCCTGGAGGAGAAGTGGGAAACCACGGAAAACCACTTCCAGGATGGCTGAGGTGGGAATCGAACCCACCTCTACTCAGTTGACCTCCCGAGGCTGAGTGGACCCCGTTCCAGCCCTCGTACCACTTTTCAAATTTCGTGGCAGAGCCGGGAATCGAACCCGGACCTCCGGGGGTGGCAGCTAATCACGCTAACCACTACACCACAGAGGCGGCTTAGTTCTGATAGTACTGTGCAGTATTAAGAGATCATCATGAGGGAATCACGTATTTGGACAGTAAGTACTCCCTGATAATCCTGCAGCGTACTCTCAATGCAGTGGGTGGTCTTGGTCCTCTCAAGTCTAAGCTTTATATTTAGCTCTGTTAAGTAGCCGCAGCCTGCAGCCAACACGCAACAACAGGCACGGGGAATGTTTTTGTGTTCTACCTCGCCCCTATGGCCACGGAGGTCTCCTTTTCTCCTCTGCTCTACAATCCTTATTTTGACACGTTTATGGAAGGAATGGCCATATGTTTTCACAGCATCCGCTCAGATCTGTAGGTAAGTGGCGATAGCGATAACCTGCGAATTTCGATGTAATGAATATTGCTTAAACCAAATAAAGTGATTCAACATAACATTGATGTGCTAAATCTGAAAATTTAATTCGTGCTTTACTATCACGTAAGGGATGTCGTCAAATTTGCAGTGACTATATTTTGCAAATGCACGGCGTTTTATTGAACAAAGATATCTCGATTCTTTACAATCCAACCCTTTAAAATTTAAGGTGGAATAGATGGAACAATGTTAGGTTAGCGCAGCTGTGAGGATGGCTTTCCGTGGCTTCCCATTTTCACATCAGGTAAATGCTGGGGCTGTACCATAATTAAGGACACGGTTGCAACGTTCCCAATACTACCCCTTTCCCATGCTCCTGTCATCGAAGGAAGATTCGAGACCGAGCGAGTTGGCCTTGAGGTTAAGGACCCGCTGCTGTGAGCTTACGTTCGGGAGATAGTGGGTTCGAACCCCACTGTCGGCAGCCCTTTCTGTTTCCTATCCCATCGTCGTCATAAGACCTATATGTGTTGGTGCAACATAAAGGCAATTTTAACAATAAAAACACCTTCAGTGTGTAAGTACGACGTTAAACCAGTAGCGTAAATGAAGTAGACAATCTAATGAAAAATGTTCACACAGTAATGCTTAACATTTCTCATATGTATACAATGTTAAATATTGGTTAACTTTGTCACTATTTTCCGTATGAAAACCAATCATAATATTGTCATATGTCGCTGTGTAACTTTTTTTTTTTTTTTTGCTAGGGGCTTTACGTCGCACCGACACAGATAGGTCTTATGGCGACGATGGGATAGAAAGGCCTAGGAGTTGGAAGGAAGCGGCCGTGGCCTTAATTAAGGTACAGCCCCAGCATTTGCCTGGTGTGAAAATGAGAATCCACGGAAAACCATTTTCAGGGCTGCCGATAGTGGGATTCGAACCTACTATCTCCCGGATGCAAGCTCACAGCCGCGCGCCTCTACGCGCACGGCCAACTCGCCCGGTCGCTGTGTATTTAGTACCTGCACAATATGTGGACTTGTAGACGTTAGTGTCATCACTGATTTTTGTTGTGGAAATTTTACTACTCCGTTTCCTCCTACGTATGGTTTTTATGTTGTCTCCCTTGAGCTCCCACAAGAATGTTGATGCTCCATCATTCTTGACATCTCTCAAATTCAATCATCATCATCATCATCATCTGTTTACCCTTCAGATTCGGTTTTTCCCTCGGACTTAGCGAGGGATCCCACCTCTACCGCCTTAAGGGCAGTGTCCTGGAGCTTCAGACTTTCGGTCGGGGGATACAACTGGGGAGAAGGACCAGTACCTCGCCCAGGCGGCCTCACCTGCTATGCTGAACAGGGGCCTTGTGGAGGGATGGGAAGATTGGAAGGGGTAGGCAAGGAAGAGGGAAGGAAGCGGCCGTGGCCTTAAGTTAGGTACCATCCCGGCATTCGCCTGGAGGAGAAGTGGGAAACCACGGAAAACCACTTCCAGGATGGCTGAGGTGGGAATCGAACCCACCTCTACTCAGTTGACCTCCCGAGGCTGAGTGGACCCCGTTCCAGCCCTCGTACCACTTTTCAAATTTCGTGGCAGAGCCGGGAATCGAACCCGGGCCTCCGGGGGTGGCAGCTAATCACGCTAACCACTACACCACAGAGGCGGACCTCAAATTCAATAAGGAAAATAAAACGAAAATCTTGATATCATTCACATAATTTGTTTTTAATTGATCAGAACAGTATCGCATTAGGCCTACTTCTCGCCGTCACAGATAGGTCTTATGGCGAAGATAGGATAGGAAAGGGCTAGGAGCGGGAAGGAAATGACCGTGGCCTTAATTAACCCGAGAGGAGTAACGTGACTTTTCGTAACGCCAATAGTAACGTGGGATGTGTCCGGCCCCGCGGTGTAGGGGGCAACGCGTCCGCCTGTCACCCGGCAGCCCCAGGTTCGATTCCCGGCCGGATCAGGGTTTCTTAACTGTAAATGATTAATATCCCTGGCCTGGGTGTTTGTGTCGTCCTTAACATTCTTTGCCTCACATTCAACACCCTACACTTCCGCAGTTTCATTACACACAGGTCCCTGTTTGTATGGTGTAAGTAGTGGCAAAAGATCTACAGAGGTCGACGCCACGAACAAATATATTTAAAAAGTGGGGTGTCCCTGGACCTCCATCAGTTTCCTGTCTTTTGCGATAATGGCATGAAAGCATAACCAAATTTTACTAAATAAAGAAACATTAAGCGAGGTTTTAACAACAATGAAACTGCGATATTGTGTAAAGTACTTCATTGTCGCGTCAGAAAACAGATACAAAAAATACCGAACAACACAGTTTGCCATCATTGAAGTTTTTATTACAATTCTGTTTCGTTGTAAGACTCATTCAGATTCACTTGTTATGTGTTCTCCAGCATCAAAAATATTTTCCATGTGGTTTGTGCACATACAACAGAATGGTCTAGTCTTCAGTAAATTAAGTTCCACAAACGATGACGTATGGTGTCCACGGGCACCCCAGTCACATTAACTGGCTGTTTTCTTTCTCCAGCTCAAAGAACACTGGAGATGCATGTAAGAGAACACCTGAATGAAGGTAGACCAAGTATTAGCAGTATAGCCAACCAAACACGGATACAGTAGTTACACATTTCACCGTGGGGGTCTGGCAACACCACGCGTTACCTCTCCCGGGTTAAGGTACAGCCCCAGTATTTGACTGGCGTGAAAATCGGAAACGACAGAAAACAAGTGCTGGCAGTGGCGTTCGAATCCCCATTATCTCTCGAATGTAAGCTGACAGCTATGTGACCCAAACCACACAGCCACTCGCGCTGTTGCATGAATTCCAACCTAGCTCTCAACCAAACTTGGTACACGTAAGACTACCTGAAAAAGAAATACTGCGGAGGTTAAATACCTCTAGCACCCCTAACGAAGGGGTGACATGTACAAATTATCGACAACGACCTATACTATTGTCGAATTCTTAGTTTTCGACTGAGATGAATTGTGATACTCTGGATGCCATTATGTGCACAATAATATGTGTCCAAGTTCCACACCTCCATCGGCATAGGAATTGAGTAGCGGTGAAAACGAAAATGTCCAAAACGACCGAAATTAGTGTTCATTAACAGTTTTCGGGGGTCACTAGGCTGACTGGTGGCAGGTGTAATAATAATAATAATAATAATAATAATAATAATAATAATAATAATAATAATAATAATAATAATGCTTTTAGGTCTCACTAACTACTTTTCCGTTTTTGGAGACAGCGAGGTTCCGGAATGTTGTCCCTCAGTTCTTTTACGTGCCAGTAAATGTACCGAACCGAGGCTGACGTATTTGAGCGCCTTCAAATACCACCGGTGCACCCAGCCTGTCATGTTGGGGTCAGAAGGCCAGCGCCTAAAGTGAAACATTCAATAAATCACCCATGCAAATCCAGGCACTACAACTAGTATTTTTACAGTAAAAGTATGAAACAGTTGGTTCATGCTACGAATATCCTGGCCTCTGTTTCGAATCTAGAGTGAAGTCAATGTCCTAAAGAAGTTGATTTCCGAGGCAATGGATTCATCGCAGACTAGTGTCATTGTTTTAACGGGGAATGCAATGATGATACCCTCTCGGCCCTAATCAAAGTAGAAGAAGTTAACTCCGACACTTGAATACATTTCACTCTCCACGCGATAACAGACGAGCTGTCAGACCCAAGAGAAAGACAGCGAACCCGGTTGTGAAATCCAAGCAGTACATTCGAAGGAGCGTAATACAAGTCACCTTCATATCATCTAGCGAAGGGGCGGTCGTCTTACAGTGCACGACTAAGACCTTTTAAGAACAGTGTGAGTCAGTCGTTTTAATTTTCTTTTGCTAGTCGTTTTAAGGTCGTAAACAAATCCAGGTTTTCGGCGATGATGGGATGGAAATGGTCTAGGATTGGCAAGGAAGCGACCATGGCCATGATTAGACCCTGGAATGAAAATGGGAAATCATCTTAGGTCTGCTGAAGGTAGAACTCGACCCACCATCTCCCGAATGCAAGCTTACAGCTACACGATCCATTACGGTATAGTCAGTCCAAGTTCGATTACTCCAAGGATGTTTGTCACGAGTACCGATCAGTACGGTAATCAACAGAATTATTATTCGCCAGAAGATAGGCCTACTATTCAATAGTCCGTTTCAAATGGGAAGCTGTTTATTTTCGGCGGTTTTTATGAACTAAAAGTATTTTGGCCTGGAGCAAGGTATATCTAACCACGGTAACTAGAAAAGAGACGGTAGGTGCCACGAGACGGATGCGCAGTAGACTGGTGTGGACGTGACGTCATTGGACTCTCCCTCCCATTACACTACGCATTGTTTTGCGTGTTTGTCAGTCTATATACTCTTTGGTGTCAGTGATTTTTATTCTAAGCAATAAAGCTGGGTGCATTGCTGTTCATCTGCGATCTGCACATTGTTTCTTTAATAATTTAATTACTTTCGAAGTTTGCGAATGTTTTAAAAGTCGTGAACTCGTGTGTATCGTTCGTGAGTGAAGTGAATTTCAGTGTATATGTCGTGTTTGTGCTGTTAAAATGCCATGCCATGCAGGCGCAGGCTGTACAAACCATCCTAACAACGCAAAGAGGTTCGAACCCTACTGTCGGCAGCCCTGAAAATGGTTTTCCGCGGTTTACCATTTTCACACCAGGCAAATGCTGGGGTTGTACCTTAATTAGGGCCACGGCCGCTTCCTTCCCACTCCTAACCCTTCCCTGTCTCATCGTCGCCATAAGACCTATCTGTGTCGGTGCGACGTAAAGCAACTAGCAAAAAAAAACCACGCAAAGAGACGGTAAGTTGTCATTTCCCAAAAGACCCAACTCTGCGCAGACAGTGGGCAGTTTTTTTTTGTATAATAAAATATATTTTTAAACTCTAAAATCGCACGCATATAGGGCCTACTCCGAACATTTTCTGCCATCTGATTTTGAAAAACATTTACAATACAAACTGTTATAGACACTCTTGTTGAAAAAAGGAACTGTTCCTTCCCAAAATATTCGCAAAATTCAAAGAGAAATACACATGCATAGGGCACTTATTTTAAATTCCTTCAAGTAAATGGGGGCTGTAAATACTAAAATTTCTGGTATATTGAGGCACTTAAAAAGATATTTAAACATATTAGCAAAATATTTCACTAATCTGGCCTTCAAAGTAGGTCTGCAATATTTGCAAAAGCATGACTTACTTGACCTATTTCCTTTAATTCCAGGTGGAACATAGGGCCTCGACGAAATTTCTCCAGCTTGTTCTATCTGCCGCCAATGCTTTCTACCTCCTTCCATGTCTTCTTAACTCCAGCAATCTCCTTGTCTATGGTTCTCTTCCAGGTAATCCTCGGTCTGCCTTGCCTGCGACTTCCTTGTGGATTCCAACTCAATGCCTGCCTTGTGATACTTTCTTGTGGTCTTCTCAGGGTGTACCCAATCCATCTCCATTCTCTTCTCATTATCTGTTACTGTATGGGACTTTGACTTGTGGCCTCCCAAAGGTCTTTGTTTAAGATGGTCTTTGGCCACCATATTCTCATAATGTTCCTCAAACGCCTATTTATAAAAGTCTGTAACCTTGTAGTAATGTCTTTGGTCACTTTCCAGGTCTCACTTCCATACAGTCTCTCTCTCCAGTCGTTCCACTCATGACTGAGTATCGTGACCCAAGGACTTTGTTGTTTCTTTTATAAGCTGATACCATTCTGTACGTACTTGCGTTTCCCGGACAGTAACTCTCCATGGTAAGTCCATGATTCTCTTGCTCGATCAACCCATCTTTTTGCGACCCGTCCTCGTGTCCTTGTACCAGAACTTTTCCTTGGACAATTCATTTCTCGAGGTTGTCATCTTCTCTTCTCATAATGTGACCAAAGAATTGCAGGACTCTCTGGTACACAACTTGGCATAAACTTTCTTGTATTCCAATTTCCCGGATGACAGAATCATTTGTTCGCCTGGCTGTCCACGGTATTCGCAACATCCTTCTCCAACACCACATTTCAAAGGCGTTGATTCGGTTCCTGTCTTTAGCTTTTGTGGTCCAAGTTTCGCATCTATACAGGAAGATCGAGAACACAACCGAATGGACTAATCTTTTCTTCGTATTCATAGATATTGCTTTATCTTGCCAGATCCTTAATTTTGCCATCGCTGCACGTCCTAGAATGATGCGACGTTTGATTTCTTTTTCGCAGCTACTTTTATCCTCGATTATTGAACCAAGATAAGGAAACTGACAGACTCTTTGGAGACTGTTAAGGTGCTGTGGCAGCTGAATCTCTGCACCTTTGTTGACAATCATTAGTTTTGTCTTGTTCCAATTAATTTCCATGACAAGTTTGTGACTTTCCTGTTGTACACGATCCATTATCTCGACAAGCTCCTGTACACTGCTGGCTACAAGTGTGGTGTCGTCTGCAAAACGGAGGTTTAACATTTGAGTTGAATATCCTTAGCTTCGTTTTTATACGAATGTGAGGGAATCTCCATACTGGTCGTAACTGTGCAAAAGCTCCTTTGGCTTTATTTATACGACTCACCACATCTCTAAAAACACCTCCATCCTGGCTTATCATGCTTCCTAAGTAGCAAAATTCCTCTACCCTTTCTATATCCATTCCATCTAGAGTCAAGCTACAATTCTTACGATGGTTTATTTGCAAAAGCACACAAGCAAAGTAATAAAACGAATAGTTTTATGCAATATCTTAGTGGTTTTCATCTGAAAAGATTATATTACAACGTAAACGTATTTGTGATAAGGAAGATAAGCGCCGCGCTCGGCACACTGATTTGCAGTAAGTTACAGCGCCTGGCAGACTAGAGTCCACTGACGTCACACGCTCCTGGCCGGCTGCGCGTGACACCTACCGTCTCTCTTCTAGTTACCCTGTATTTAACGTAGTGAAATTTTCGACGCAGTGCAACGCACTGAGAGGGTGGAATAACCTGACGACACAGCATTCCCTTGGTTGGACTATTCCGACTGGAATCACTAGGTCAAAACCCTTCCCATTCAACACGGACTATAAGTGTGAAGCTATTCGCACGCTATTAAAATTCAACAACTCCTTCTCAAACATATCACACAGACCCCCGCCCCTCCCCCGCTCGCTACGTGGGACAAGTAAGTATATAACAGCCCTTTAATCTAGTAAGAAAAGCCCAATAGGGCCTCTGCTGCCAAGACGGCTGCTGCCCAACAAGATGGCCTGCAGATACTGAAGTGACACGTTGACAGTGACGTCCTCAGGTGTATGATATACTGAGAAGTTGCACATTTCCCCAAAGTCTTTCATTTCCACCATTGTGAGCTGTCCGCGTAAAACTATACAAGTGCCAGAAAAAATAAAATTTAGTTCTTTGATCGAGTTCGGTATGTGTGGCGTGGCCATTAATAACCAAGTGTGTATTTTCCTATTCGTCCTCCTTGAGATAAAAAAAACGAGCTCCTTAGATGGCAACTAATGTATATGTCAGAATTTGTTTTAAAAATCTATATAACTGTCGGATATTGTGGAGACTTCTTAGATCTTGCTTCTCAAGCTGATAAGTTCATCAATACTGCCAAGTCCCAGATCTCCTAAGTGTCTAGGATTAGAATAACGTCTAACAGTCCCAATAAACTACGAAGAAATATAGCCCTATATGTGACAATGAGGATTGTCGGAAAAAGTGCAGAATTTTTCAAATTTGGACAAGTTTATACCATTAAGTTAAAAGAAAGGCATTACTGCAAGGAAAGAGAAGGATATTTTATCCATATTGGAGTTCAAATATGTAAAATATAAAGTTTGCAAGTGACTATTTTTTAACACATTTCGAAATGATTTCTTACTCCATGTTCATGAAGTAACATTATGCATTGATTATAGGCTCAGGATAGAGTGTCTTCTTTTTCCTATCGTTTTTACAGCGATACTGCAGGGTTCGCTGCTTTGCACGCCATTCTCCAGTGAATCCATCAGGTCTGACACCCACGATCTTCATGTCTTCCTTCAGACGATCAAGCCACGTTTCTTGGGGCGGCCACGTGGTCAAATTCCTGTCTTAGTAACTGTTCGAAAGTCTCTTCTCATGGTATGTCCATGCCGTCTGAGGCGAGCTTCTCGCATCTTGTCCGAAATTGGTGCAACACCCATCCGTTGTCAGACATGATCATTTCTGACGTGGTCGAGTTTCGTAAGTCCTAACGACCAATGGAGCATTTCCATTCCATACAGGGCTTAGTCATGTCTTATTGAGACCAGTCAGCATTCTGAACCATAGACTGCAACTGGTCTAATCATGGATTTATACATTTTCCGCATGAGATAATCGGGTATTTTCTTGCCGCAGAGATAAAAGAAAAGAATAATTATATAATTAAAACACTAGGCTGACTTTTGTTACAACGAATTTGAGAGAATGACTACACCGATTGGCATCGTAGAGCCCTTGGCCTGTAGATTTGCATAACAATTCTTGCCGTATATTTTTAAATTACTAAAGGAAATGTAGCATTCTGAATAGCCAAAGCACTCGCCAGTACTTGAAGGCCGCCTGAACCGTGAGAGCGCTGGACATGTGGTACGATAGACGAGGTGGAAGAAGGTAAGCACGCATCAGCAGTCTGATGTCTTCCTTGTCCATTATTAATCTTATCACGTATTATTCATTTACATTCCATGTAATGTTTACTGTATCTGATATTCTTGTACTTAGCGCTAATTTCTGGTACTTATAACGCTCCTGATAAACTCCATGGCGGTTATATATTTTCCAGACTTGGAAAATGTTACTTCACGTTCTGTTTTATTGCCGATTAAAAGAGTATCATATTTCCACATAAAAATACGCAGTATACTATGACAGTCCTAAATACCGTACATTTTGAAAAATGTAAAAGTCATTATTAAATAAGATTCAACAATGTACTTGTTTGTTTTTAGTTTTCAGTTTTTAGGCATGCATAGTTGCCCACGGACAGTTGTTCACAAGTATCCCATCACTTCAGAGGTGATTGACAAATCTCCTCAAGCTAGACAATTCCACAACCTATGTCTGATCCGGCACCTAGCTTTCGAAAGTCATAAAATCAGACGGTGCTTGAAACTTGCCCAGGACTGTACTGCGGTCAGGGGCAAGACAAGTGGCGATATCCACTCCTGCTAGGCGGTGATTTAACAAGCTTCTCGTTTAACTTGTAACGAGAGCCGGCCCCGACTGCCTGACGGAAATATCTGGTGTCGCGGCTGCTTCCGGATAGTCCACTCCATTGCTAGTATCTTACTTTGTTTTTCTCATCATTAAAGTTCATTGAAACATCGAGGACATTTCATCATCATCATCATCATCATCATCTGTTTACCCTCCAGGTTCGGTCTTTCCCTCGGACTTAGCGAGGGATCCCACCTCTACCGCCGCAAGGGCAGTGTCCTGGAGCTTCAGACTCTTGGTCGGGGGATACAACTGGAGAGTATGACCAGTACCTCGCCCAGGCGGCCTCACCTGCTATGCTGAACAGGGGCCTTGTGGAGGGATGGGAAGATTGGAAGGGATAGGCAAGGAAGAGGGAAGGAAGCGGCCGTGGCCTTAAGTTAGGTACCATCCCGGCATTCGCCTGGAGAAGTGGGAAACCACGGAAAACCACTTCCAGGATGGCTGAGGTGGGAATCGAACCCACCTCTACTCAGTTGACCTCCCGAGGCTGAGTGGACCCCGTTCCAGCCCTCGTACCACTTTTCAAATTTCGTGGCAGAGCCGGGAATCGAACCCGGACCTCCGGGGGTGGCAGCTAATCACGCTAACCACTACACCACAGAGGCGGACAGGCTTCACACTTACATGGTTAATTAAAAGAATTACGGTAAAACTCCAAAAACATAACTGAAATGAGTACTGTATTTACAGTACAGTATTTGTGGAGTAGGACTGAGAAGAATTTCCAATTGCCTTTCGCTTGAAGAATAGGTCCACTGATCCGCACATTTTGTTCTTTGCCGCTTAAACTATCTAAGTAAAGATTCTTCAACATCTTCGTGCTCAGATGATCTGGCTTGCTTGAATTTTTAAGATTTTTCTTCGAAAAGAGACATATTTTCTCTCTGTCCTTCCAAACTCTAGGGGCTGCCTGGCCGAGGCAGTAAAGGCGTGCTCGGTTCGCACGGAAGGACGTGGGGTTCGAATCCCCGTCAGGTAGTCGTAAAATTTAAGAAACGAGATTTCCACTTCCGGAGATGCACATGGCCCTGAGGTTCATTCAGCCTACACCAAAAATGAGTACCAGGGTTAATTCCTGGGGGCAAAGGCGGCCGGGCGTAGGGCTAACCACTCTACCCCATCAAGTGGCGAGGTTACGAATAGTGGAAGCCTTTACCTTCCACCCCTCCAAGGGCCTTCATGGCCTATACGGAGACGACGTTGCTTTGCTCTTTCTTTGCTTTTTTCCTTCTGATACACACAATTCATTCGCGGTGCTGACTTTTGTATCGTCATTTTCTAGTCGCCATGTGTGACTTTTCTTCATTATTAAACACTTTTCTTTTCTTTTCTTTTCTTTTCTTTTCTTTTCTTTTCTTTTGCATCTTCACAGCGGTGATTGTTTTGACTATTTAACAGACTGATTTGAAATCTACAATAATAAGCGTTACATTGTTGTCAGCAATCTCCAATTATGTAACAAACAAAAATCAACACTGGACGATATAGCCGATACATTTTTCCGAAAATGTTATTAAAATACCTCGTTTTATACGATATGTAGTAATAAGCGACGTCGTACTAAGCGATTTTTTAAATACAATGTTTATATAGGATTTAGAGGGGACCGTTACATTTCGCCGTTATATCCAGTTCATCGTTAAACGGTTTTGACTGTATTTCTCATTCTGTCAATTGCTAACCGCTAACATCTAGGACTAAGTCATCTTTATGCAATACAAACCGAAAATGCATCTCTGTGGATGTATATATTTTTGCATTTGTCCAACATCAGAAGCTCTCACACATTTATGGCTATGGGGGATGATAAAGTATGGAAGTATGGGTAATGCTGAGTACCTGCATTCAAGCCATGATTAGGCAAGGACGATACTGTGATAGGTCTCATCGCAGCGGTTTCTGAGCGAACAAAAAAAATGGCAAACTATTTTCCTCGCTTCATTACCGCACTCTACAATTGCACTAGTAGCAAAGCCAGACCTGAAGCTCAGATCCCAGCTAATAGAAAAGAAATGACAAGGCCACTGTGCTTCAATCGTAAATTCGAAAGCTGTGGATTTGGATCCCAACTGTGTCAGGTAGGTCATTTCTGTTCACGGCATCATAAATGTACTCAGTTCAATAGCCTCTTTGTAGTCTTGCACTTCTTCAAAAGTTTCCTGTCACTCCTTTCTATTTAGATCCAGGTTCCTCCAATTTCGAAACACCAAGGTTCGTTTTTACCACCTCTTCTTAGATCTTCCAACGTTTCTAGTTCCTTCAGGTATGATAATGATAATGAAGATCTGATGACTTTCAAACGTAGCAAATGCTCAACCCTGTTCAGCCGTATGCTTAAAGGAAATTCGTGCTCTCATACTTCCCGCGGTGTGTAGCTCTTTTCAGGTACACCTACGATGAAGTGTATTGCACACACCTTATCTATAATTTTGACCATAATGACCACTAATGGTCCGTATTGACTTACATCACTATTATTTATTATTTAAGGATCCGCCTTGTCAATGCAATACAATTTCTAGTATATTTGCTAATACAGCAAATACATAAATATATATAAGTACATGTTTTGAGAATGTATTAATTTTCTCTTCTTCAGCTTACAGGTTAAAATCACTTAAATGTATTAGACCTTTTAAAATGTGGCCTGACATAAAACAGGTCTTAAACAATAGAATAAAACATTAAAAGTTCAAACATGAAAAACATTCATGTTATGTCCAGTCTTGTCCTGTGTCTTGTAAATGTCATGCGAGAGTTCATGTATAGTACTAATGCTCTAAATCAGCTTAATATTAATATTGTACATGAACCCTCACACAATATTTACAGGACAAGATTGGACATAATATAATATTAATACTATACATGCTACACTGCAAATGTACTACGCATTGTATTGCATTGACAAGGCGGATCCTTAAATAATTAATAATACTGCACACACCTTTCCAACCACATACTAGTCACCCCATCAAATCTCTGACACGGCTCGGAATCAAAACCCTAATAGCACGCGCGAACCGTAACACTACGAAGTAAGTAACTGTAGAGCCCACGTAACTCATATTATGTTACTTCCTTTCTTAAAATATTAAAACACTTCCCAGCGATTTTTCATGGTAGAACAAGGAATTGGAACCCACTTCACTCGGATGAGAAGATAATACGAACTCCGAGAGTGCAAACTACGATTACGGTACTGCGTAATTAGATTCAGACGCTTTGTATCGTTTGAGGCGGGCTGGCCAGATTCGCTTACAAAGGCGCGCTGCATACTGTACTGCGGCGCAGTCTATACTTCAGGGTATTTATTGTATACACCAGGATTCCAGCCAAGTTCCGAGGGTACTCCAGGAAATTACTTTTGTTCCATAATGTTTACGCATTACTCACCAACATTCACAACCACGACATTTCATTGTTTTACCATGAATACAAAGTATGAGATCATTAATATTTCTTCAACCTTAGAGCTCCTTTCTCGACAGTATTCCATTGTTCTTGAAGCAGAATGCATTCTACCATTAACTATCTTGGAACTGTCCTTACCCGTCAACTGCATTGTGCTTGGAACGGAGCATACGCTCGAAGCAACTTGAGGAGCGCTGTAATATGACCAAGATTCGTCCTGGGAATTACCCTATTCACAAGACTGTGTACGCCTGGCTTAATACTGCCATCGCCAAATGAACTGAGAAAAAAATTTCTAAGGCTTGTATATCCAAGATGATTTCTCCGTGATCGATATAAATGGAACGAGTCGTGTGACCTTTATACAGTAGGCATAAAAAACAGTGCTGATATTACAAACATGCTCTGAACTTCAAGATATGTCATTATAACATGCAAGGTAGCGTCGGTAAAACATGTATTCAAAATGTTTTAGCGGCCGATGACCTTCGATGTTAGGCCCCTTTAAACAACAAGCATCATCATCATCATCATCATCATCATAATCATAATCATAATCAAAATGTGTACCCTCACATCTCACGCATTGTTTATAACGGTCCTGGGGAACATGTTAATGAATACAGGTTGCTACAAGGACACAAAACATAACTATCTCCTTCCGTAATTCGGGAACATTCCTAGGTGGGTCATCTGACGAGAAAACAGATTCTTTAACTATTTATTTTCATTTCTGTTTCTCGATCTTATCAATCATATAGCCAGACCATGTTAGTTTATTTTTATACGCCAGGGTAAGTAGTTCAGATGGTAAAGCGCTGGCCTTCGAGTTCAAGGTGACAGGTTCTATCCCGACTCAGTCCGATGGTATTTGAAGGTGCACGAAAACATACGACAACCTCGTCTCAGTACATATTCCTAAAATAGCTCCTATGGGACAAAATGCAGGCTCCTCGACGTCTCTGAAAACCATAATAGCACTGTAGTTAGTGGGGCGTAAAGACATCACCATTATTATTATTATTATTATTATTATTATTATTATTATTATTATTATTATTATTATTATTATTTATACGTTTCAAATACTTATTTACAGGTATACTTGATAGAATTTCAGGTTTATACTGTATGTTATTAAACTCTGGATATTTTCGCTTAAAAGCCAATAGCACTTGCATTCAGGCCAATGGTGCACAATAGGGGCCGATGACCTAGATGTTGGGCCCCTTTAAACAACAAGCACCAGCACTGAATGGTGCACAAACTCCTCGCTTTAAAGTTTCCAGAAGATAAATAAAATAAAAACATTAATAATGTTTTATTCTTTAAAAAAGTCCGTTTCGCATTTACCTCGCATTTTAGTATAGGCCTACACTTAGCTTTTGAGTAAACTTCGCAATTTTTACCTTTTTTTACAATTTATTTTACGACGTAACGACACAGATAGGTCTTATGGCGACGATGGGATAAAAAAGGGCTAGGAGTGGGAAGAAAGACCATAGCCTTAATTAAGTTACAGCCCCATAATTTTCCTGGAGTGAAAATGGAAAACCAAGGAAAAGCTTTTTCATGGTTTTCAATAGTGGAGTTCGAACCCACTATCTCCCGATTGCAAGCTAACAGCTACATCAGCTACTCTGTCGGTATCTTGCATTTCATTTCATTCCCATAACACATTAAAAGTGGTTTATAGATCGTGAAAATGATATAACACAAAATTAGAAGAGATTATACCGAGCGAGTTGGCCGTGCGGTTAGGGTCGCGTAGCTGTCAGCTTGCATTCAGGCGATGATGAATTCGAATCTCACCTCCGGCAGCCCTGAAGCTGGTTTTCCGCGGTTTCCCATGTTCACACCAAGAAAATGTCGGGGCTGTACCTTGATTAAGGCCACGGCCGTTACCTTTCCAATCCTAGCCTTTTTCCATCCTGCGTCAGCGAAAACTTTTGATGTGACGTTAAACCACGAGCAAAAAAGCCTTTATAAGCATTTCGCGTAGTACCGGTGTTGCGAAAATCGCCACCTCTAACCATGGGCATACAAGAACTCGGGGGAATATTTCAGACGCTTGGTTATCTACTGACGGATGATGAGATAAGGACACTCCTTTTAGGGCAGTTCCATTAGCGGTGGTCCGACTTCACTCGATCAGATCTTGAATTGTGGTCATTTCCCCCAACACAGTGTACTCCCGTCAGCGAGCGGGTTCTAGTGTGAAGAATGGTGCTACCCATATCGGGGCTGTTTATATTCACTTAATTACTTGTTCGCATGCTATCGCTAACACACGCAGGCTGGATGCTTTATGGTTCGCAATACTTCACTCTCCCTGTTTACGTTCGTGTGTAACAGGGACACGCCTGTTTGGCCGCTCACTCACTCTGTGATAAGAGATGACCATGGGAAAGAAACACGATTTTATTAGCTTTGCTTATTCACGAAAAATTCTCATAGTCCTGATCATAGCTGAAAGGATACAATCACGATGAACCAATTTAATAAAGGAACCGAATGATCACTGCTAGAAAAGAGGACACCAAGGTCTGTAATGCAGCTCTTCGCTCCAGTATATGGAACGCTTTTTCTAACTACGAGAGTTTACCTCGGAAGCTATGTGCTGTCATGTTAGAAGTTACATTTTCATAACTGAATGATACCCGTTACATAGATATGTTAATGCTAGCATTTCCAACCGAATTTGTCAGAAAGTCCTAAAGCAGCAGTGAAAAGTAGCTAAACTGCCTATTCAGTGGAGATGAAATAGTTACTAAAGTATTATTTAAACAATATCAAAGTGTCATTTCCTTCCTCGCTGTATTTTTGTTAAACAGTCTGAAACGTGCAAAAAAAAAAGAAAAAGAAAAAAAGACAAGCGCAGAGAAAAATTTATACGAAACAAACTTTGAAATAAATATATTTCAATGCATAACTCCATCGGAGTCCGCTTCTGTGGCGGAGTGGTTAGTGTGATTAGCTGCCACGCCTGGAGGCCACGAAATCTGAAAAGTGGTGCGAGGGCTGAAACGGGGTCGGCTCAGCCTAGGGAGATTAACTGATTAAAGGGGGTTCGATTCCTACCTCAGCCATCCTCGAAATGGTTTTCCGTGGTTTACCACTTCTTCTCAGGCAAATAAATAATTAATTCAGGACGACCCAATAAATGCGCGCACACACACATACCACACAATTCTATTCAGACATGAATGACCACACTCACTAATTGCTGGCTATTTACAAGTCTCTTTTCTTTAGACACAGCAGAGAGTCCAGCTCGTAAGAATTACCTGAGAGGGCTTTAATCCCATTCACAACCTCCCTTTACTTTCGCTTCTCCAAGTTCAGTCACCCCACACAGCAGCTCGTGCAGACCACTAGGTTCGAACACAGTGCTACTGGCTATACAACACACGTTAACTTTCCTGGGTTCGACTCCAGAGACAGTCCAGTAACTCACACAGTCTATCACAGTGAACAAATAAACAGCAACAGCTCAACAATGCTAACCAGCAGGGCAATACTCACAAAACGACATTTAGCACTGTTCCAATTGCACTCAAGACAGCTGCTTCGGTCCACACATACACACATAGTACTCTAAGGCAGTACACAGCCTTCTGTCCCGTACGCCGTCTCCAGTCCAGCTACTCTCTGGACACTCCGACACACCAACAGCCACAACTCCTCGTCAGACCTCGGTGGGACACTAACGACAGCCAATACCTCTGTCTCCCTCAGTCCAGCCACCGGGCACTAACACACTGAGTCTCACACAGACTCCACCACGGAGTCCAACACTGACCAACTGACCGCGGCTAGTCTCCCTTTTTATAGCTCGGGTGGTGTGAACCAGAATATGCGCGATGTGACTAGAGGCGGAACATTCTTGTTACATTTCCCAAGAAATCTGAAGGGAACCAGCCGACCAGAATAATACATGGAAAGACCGGCCCCGTCCTCCAGGCTGGCTGGGAGATCCCTGATTGTTTGACTCACTAGCCCCTTTCAGGAAGTACCGAAAGGGGATATCACGGGGCTGGCACTTAAGAATATAAATGTTTAAAAAAATACAGAACTTAGTTGAGGCGATATGAGCGCCCTCAAATATCACACTACTCATTAAGGGGTGCAATATGCATTTCATTTAATATAGAAACTATATCAGTTTCTAACAGTAACACGGTTTAGAGGATACGCTTATTCAATATGAAAACAAAAATAAAATGGATGGGGACTGTCTCTCAGCCACGGTCGCAGGTCTTTTTGGCGTAGAATACGTCGTGTCGGTGTTGTCTGTTACGTCATCAGCTCAGAGACGTATGTACTAGGCAAGATGAAGAGTGAGGTACTTCGCCATTGAAGAGCTAGAAAGTGCTATTGCAACACGACTGAGTATACGAGTAACACTATGACGCACTAGCCGTGTTTCGAATGTCGTTACACACCATCACTCATACCTCAGAAATTTCTATATTGTTTGTTTTATTGTACTAATTTAATTTACGATGACCCAATCCGTTAACACACACAGAGATTTGAAAATGAATGGCAAGTCACTAACTAGTGGCTATTTAAAAAGTCTCCAGTCCTCACAGCGGGTCTTGAGCTGGGCAGTTCTTACCTAGAACGAGGGGGGGGGGTCTCCGTAATATTCACTGACAGATCTCACCTTTCACTTCTCTTCGCACGCACCATATCATTAACACAGCAGCTGCAATTCAAAACAGGTTCTAACACGCGGATGTTGGTTATCACGTAGCATGATGACGGTACACTTGGCTCAACTCCAGACAAGACCGATAACTCACACAGTCAGATTCACATGACCACTCCCCACAGTGAACTAATCAACATAATAATCATTCGACAGGACAATAACGCAGCACTAACTTAACATCAACTACTTCTCAACGACATTACGACACATTCAACGACATTCAAAGACCTCAATTAGAGTATGGTTCCAGTGTATGGGACCCACATCCGGATTACTTCGAGAATTGAAAAAGATCCTAAAGAAACGATTACAATATGTTCGGAGCGATTTCCGACAAAGGAGTAGAATTACGAAAATGTTGCAAGCTTTGGACTGGGACGAATTTTGGAGAAGGAGGCGTGAAATGACATTAGTAGACGAATAAGCTTGAGTGGAAGTTTTAAAAGTAGGAAAGATCATAATATGGAGATGAAGTTGGAATTCAAGAGGACAAATTGGGTCAAATATATTCATTTATAGGACGTGGAGTAAGGGATTTGAATAATATATGAAGGGAAATGCTCGATAAATTTCCACGTTATTCGAAAACTGATAGGGAATCTGCCACCTGGGCGACAGCACTAAATGCAGATCATTAACGACTGATGACAGCTTCAGTCCGTGGCGAGCCTTCTTTTACTGTATTTTTCTGCTGATAAAGTCCTAGTATTGCAATGATACTTGGTACGAAGATTATCCAAGGCATCAGAACATCGCTGCTGTACGAAGCAAGGTCGCGCAGGTGTGAGCTTGCATGCCGTACATAATGGGTTCGAACTGCACTTTCGGCAGCTCTGAAGATGGTCTTCCATGGTTTCCAATTTTCACACCAGCCAACCTTAATTAAGGCCACGACCACTTCCTTCCCACTCCTAGGCCTTTCCTGTCCTATCGTCGCTATAAGACCAATCAGTGTCGGTGCGACGTACAGCCTAATATAAAGAACATCGCTGCTTGCCGCTGTTACACAAGCTGTCCACAGCGCGACATGGAATCCGGTTTGTGCTAATAAATCGCTATATAAATAGCATACACGTTTGTATGTAGATGACCAACATTTCATACTACATAATATTTTAGCTTCCATTATAAAAGAGGCTATAGTATTTCAAACCTAAAATATTAATACACAGTATTCGTACAGTTTTCGTAAAATAGGCATGTAGAGCGTCAAATTGTGTATGATGTCAAATTTATATACCGGTAACTTTAAAACAGAGCTATCGCTATAGTTTTAACACTGCATCCGCAAGGTCATTCTAAGACATCATCAGCTAACGGCTCCAAGACGCCCAGCTCTTTTTCACCAGATAATTATAATACTATCGTTGATTTTACGGTACAGTTATTGAAAATCCTCAGCCAGTTTCCACTCATTCAACCACGTCAGGAATGGAACGAATGAAGCAACCATCTAGCGGCGAAGATAGGAAATGTGTAGGCTGTCGAAGCGTGTCGCACTTCTCTGTGACAATGGTGATGACTGACAGACGAAATGAAAATCATATTGGAGAGTGTTGTAGGAATGAAAGATGGCAGGGAAAACCGGAGTACCCGGAGAAAAATCTGTCCCGCCTCCGCTTTGTTCAGCACAAATCTCACGTGGAGTGACCGAGAGTTGAACCACAGAACCGAGCGGTGAGAGTCCGGTGCGCTACCGCCAAAGCTACAGAGTCTCCGGTAAAATTATAATTACCATTAAATTTACAACAAAGTTTTATTGAATTCTGTTGCATTCAACCCAAAGATATCCATTGTTAGTGGAATGCTCAAGTCACAGCCCGAGGTAGGAGCAAAGACGTGCGGCTGATTTGTTGTCTATGCATCGGTTGCCATGGCAACAAAGACGTATTTACGACGTGTTTAAAAAGGAACGCTTGGCAAGTCAAGAAGTTTAGACTTTTATTGCCCCTCTCTCAGTCGTCCACCTTTCAAAGGAGAGTGTTTCTGTGTTTTATGTGGGTGTGTGTGCTTTTTTTAAAGATCTTGTAAACTGGAAACCCTGTTTATAGAGTTTACTAGGATGCTACACAGTACAATCAATTCATAACAACTATGCGATTAAATACTTTTACCTCTTACGAAATTTCAGTCTACCTTACGAGAATATTCTAAGAGAATCTTACCGTATGTTGTAAAAATACGAAAGCAAAAACATGAAGATACAGATTATATATAGGAAAGGATTGTTTTCTATGACACAAGGATGGGAAAGGGCTAGGACTGTGAAGGTAACGTCAGTAAAGAATGATCTTCATTGGGGAAATCATATTAACGAGGTTGTTAAGAAAGGTTACAGATCTCTTCACATGGTTGTAAGAGTATTTAGGGCTTGTAGTAGGGATGTAAAGGATGGGGCGTATAAGTATCTGGTAAGACCTCAGTATGGCTGCAGTGTATGGGACCCTCACGAGGGCTACTTGGTAGGAGAACTGGAAACAATTCAAAGGAAAGCAGCACGATTTGATCTGGATTATTTCCGAAAAAGGAGAAGTGTTACAAAAATGTTGAAAATTTTGGGGTGGGAGGACTTGGGAGTAAAGAGCTGAGATGCTCGACTATGCGGTGAGCTGGATGTACCATTTCAACCACATACCAGCCCTCCCGCCAATCGTAAATTTCTGGCAGTACCGGGAATCGAGCACGGGCCCCCGAGGACGGCAGCTAATAACACTAACCGTTACGCTACAAAGGCGGACTTCGCGTAGAATGACATAAGTAGACAAATAAGCTTGAGCGGAGCTTTTAAAAGTAGGAAATATCATAATATGAAGATAAAGCTGGAATTCAATAAGACGAATTCCAGTAATAAGAAAGGCCAGAGCGCCGAGACGTCTCACAATGAAGAGTGACGCTCTGGCCTTCTACTACTGTGGTAGCCTGTGGATAGCGAGCGAAGAAAAACTGGTCCTGTGCCGTGCAACACTCACTTCATTTATATGACGAGAAGTAAGAGATTGGAATAAATTATCAAAGGAAATGGTCGATAAATTTCCAAGTTCTTTGAGAATGTAAAGGTAGGAAGACAATTGATAGAGTATCTGCTACCTGGGCGACAGCCCTAAAAGCGGATCATTGATTGATTGACTGATTAATTGATTGATAGATTGATCTTAATTAAGGTACAGTCCCCAGCACTTGTCTGATGTGAAAATGGGAATCCACAGAAAGCCATCTTCAGAGCTTCCGACGATGGGATTCAAATCCACCATCTCCCGAATGCAAGCCCACAACTACGTGATCCTATCCACACGGCCAACTCGCTCGCTCGGTGTATTGGAATTTAATTAACAATATACTGCATTATATGGGATCTATTCTGCTCAATGCTAGCTTGATTATTTATTTATTTATTTATTTATTTATTTATTTATTTATTTATTTATTTATTTATTTATTTATTTATTTATTTATTTATTTATTTTCGGTCTAGTATTATGCTGAAATACTTTCTTTACATTACAAGTGGGATTTAAATAATTTTCACTGCCATGGATTCTGTTCGGATTACCAGGGTTCAGATGTACTAGCTTGCTTCAAAATGAAGTATTTTTAATGAATTATTCTATTATTGGAGAAATATCGGGAGCATAGATTAAAATAATAAAATGTGGTACTTACACTGGATGTCGAGCGCTGCAGCCACGCTTGTGAGAGAGAAGCCAGTGCTCACGTTCCTGGCGATACACGTGAACTCCCCTGAGTCTTGCTCACGGTCTACACGAGTGATGTGCAGGTTGCTGCCCCGCTGATGACGCCGCGTCGTGTTGGGCAGCACCTGCCCATCCATCTGCCAGTAATAAGAAAGGCCAGAGCGCCGAGACGTCTCACAATGAAGAGTGACGCTCTGGCCTTCCACTACTGTGGTAGCCTGTGGATAGCGAGCGAAGAAAAACTGATCCTGTGCCGTGCAACATCCTGAAACAATAAATTAAGTATTTGATACATGCAAACTGCAATGCATTACATAAATATTCGAGTTATAAACTGTTGTGCCCTTTGTAGCCAATGGTGCAGCCATATTGAAAATTGTACCCTGCGATATCTCAGAAGTTAAGCAACACTGAGCGTGGTAACGAATTCTCCAACTATGCTGCCTTCGTGGAAGGATACGTGGCTAATATCCGAGGTGGTTGGTCAAAATGGAACTAAATTACATATTTCTTTTGAAATGTAACACTATATTTAAAAGTTATTTTCATTTTTTTCAACTGACAATATTTGGAGTAAATATAAGTATGGCGGTGGTGATGCTTATTGTTTTAACAGGAAGAATAAATGTGCAACCATCCTGTATGTACACTCTAATGCTGTCCGAACCTCCGCAGAGGTGTGCCTGAGCCGGAGTTTACGTGCGGTAGGGTGGCCACTTCCTGTCCGCTCCTCCATTCCCTTACCAACAGCGCGTGGCAACCCATCCAAATCTTGACCACGTCAAATGTTGCTTAACTTCAGAGATCTCACGGAAACCGGTGTTTCAACACGGCTACGGCCGTTGGCACTGTAATGTGTGAGTATTGCTATTTCTGATTCATCTGTTATATTGCCTTATTTCGATAATAAGTAGGCTACACCTCACGGCGATTGATAAAATAATAATAATAATAATAATAATAATAATAATAATAATAATAATAATAATAATAATAATAATGTACAGAAAAGTGCCATATTAATACACTGACTGACAGAGCAAATGCAACACCAAGAAGGAGTGGTCAGAACTTTATGCCAATTGCAGGGTAGACTGACGTCACTGAGGTATGCTCATGATGTGAAATGCGCCGCTGTGCTGCGCACGTAGCGAACGATAAATGGGACACAGCGTTGGCGAATGGCCCACTTCGTACCGTGATTTCTCAGCCGACAGTCATTGTAGAACGTGTTGTCGTGTGCCACAGGACACGTGTATAGCTAAGAATGCCAGGCCGCCGTCAACGGAGGCATTTCCAGCAGACAGACGACTTTACGAGGGGTATGGTGATCGGGCTGAGAAGGGCAGGTTGGTCGCTTCGTCAAATCGCAGCCGATACCCATAGGGATGTGTCCACGGTGCAGCGCCTGTGGCGAAGATGGTTGGCGCAGGGACATGTGGCACGTGCGAGGGGTCCAGGCGCAGCCCGAGTGACGTCAGCACGCGAGGATCGGCGCATCCGCCGCCAAGCGGTGGCAGCCCCACACGCCACGTCAACCGCCATTCTTCAGCATGTGCAAGACACCCTGGCTGTTCCAATATCGACCAGAACAATTTCCCGTCGATTGGTTGAAGAAGGCCTGCACTCCCGGCGTCCGCTCAGAAGACTACCATTGACTCCACAGCATAGACGTGCACGCCTGGCATGGTGCCGGGCTAGAGCGACTTGGATGAGGGAATGGCGGAACGTCGTGTTCTCCGATGAGTCACGCTTCTGTTCTGTCAGTGATAGTCACCGCAGACGAGTGTGGCGTCGGCGTGGAGAAAGGTCAAATCCGGCAGTAACTGTGGAGCGCCCTACCGCTAGACAACGCGGCATCATGGTTTGGGGCGCTATTGCGTATGATTCCACGTCACCTCTAGTGCGTATTCAAGGCACGTTAAATGCCCACCGCTACGTGCAGCATGTGCTGCGGCCGGTGGCACTCCCGTACCTTCAGGGGCTGCCCAATGCTCTGTTTCAGCAGGATAATGCCCACCCACACACTGCTCGCATCTCCCAACAGGCTCTACGAGGTGTACAGATGCTTCCGTGGCCAGCGTACTCTCCGGATCTCTCACCAATCGAACACGTGTGGGATCTCATTGGACGCCGTTTGCAAACTCTGCCCCAGCCTCGTACGGACGACCAACTGTGGCAAATGGTTGACAGAGAATGGAGAACCATCCCTCAGGACACCATCCGCACTCTTATTGACTCTGTACCTCGACGTGTTTCTGCGTGCATCGCCGCTCGCGGTGGTCCTACATCCTACTGAGTCGATGCCGTGCGCATTGTGTAACCTGCATATCGGTTTGAAATAAACATCAATTATTCGTCCGTGCCGTCTCTGTTTTTTCACCGACTTTCATCCCTTTCGAACCACTCCTTCTTGGTGTTGCATTTGCTCTGTCAGTCAGTGTATATTCAGTGTATAAATAATATGGGCGTTTTATTTTGTGAATTTGCATGACTGATCTTTATTTAATTTCCTATTTTTATTTCCTATTCAATTTTTTGACCATATTATATTATTTTGTACAAGAAATAATTTTAGAGAAAGTTACGAATATGTACGAAGTTAGCAATATACAGCATTTAGACCTTTTGCTGCTATCAAACTCATTAGCGTTGAAACTGCATATACGGTACATCAAATGAAGTTATGTTACAAAGACTAATACCGAGTAACACCTATCGGACTCCTCCATTCCTTGTGTTAAGCACACTGTATTAAACTTCAGAAACTTAATAGTAACTTATAGGCCTAGCTACTTTGCAATTAGGCCAATAAATCATGTTATCAACAGACTTTAATCTGGCGTTCATCAAAGATTATTACATTACTACAGCACTATACATTACTCTTTAGACAGTGCAGTACCAACAAAGCACTTCACAGGTTTGATTTACAATAGAGTTACATCTCGATCAAACATGGAAACCAGTTGGAATGCTAATAAGTATATTAATTTGGCACTCCACAGTCACTAACCGATAATGCAACTGGACATCTTTATTAACGTTAACGCTCGACTCTGAACTGAAAATTAGAACTCTAGCATAGTCAGCACTGACAATTCGGTTTTTAAACTATCCTACCCAAAATTAAATAAAGGGCATAAGTGGAAGCAAAATATGTTTAATTTCGTGTCTCCGTAGTAGATTTAAGTATTTGTCAGTTTAAGAGTGCCCTATGAACGAAACTGTACACGGCATTTGTTTGGCGCATTAAGTACTAAAAGGAAAGTAGACACAGTCGCACGACCTACTGCTTTTCGTGGGATCCGAACCACAAGAATGTAACTTTCATTTCAAACGCTGACGAGAGTCGAACCGCAGTTGCCTTTGAGAAAATCTAATAATAATAATAATAATGGTTTTCGGAGACCGCGAGGGGCCAAAAGTTTGTCCCACAGGAGTTCCCTTACGTGCCAGTAAATGGCGTATTTGAGCACATTCAATGCCGTGGGGCTGAGTCGAGCTCATGAACTAAAGCTCCACAGGCCGTCTGAGCCACTCAGTTCGGCCACCACAATAAGGAATAAAGTTGATTCACTAATGCCAGGTATTTCTACAGTCGCTAACATCACATGATTTTTCATGTGAAATTTCCAATCGGACATCCACCGGGATTCGAACCTGGGGATTGTGGGTGGAAATCCAGCAGTCAAATCACTACGCTATCTATGCCCCCGACTTTTTAGTCACTATTTTGAACAAGACTATTAACCACGTTTAAAAATAATTGTCCGCCTCTGTGGTGTAGTGGTTAGCGTGATTAGCTGCCACCCCCGGAGGCCCGGGTTCAATTCCCGGCTCTGCCACGAAATTTGAAAAGTGGTATGAGGGCTGGAACGGGGTCCACTCAGCCTCGGGAGGTCAACTGAGTAGAGGTGGGTTCGATTCCCACCTCAGCCATCCTGGAAGTGGTTTTCCGTGGTTTCCCACTTCTCCTCCAGGCGAATGCCGGGATGGTACCTAACATAAGGCCACGGCCGCTTCCTTCCCTCTTCCTTGCCTATCCCTTCCAATCTTCCCATCCTTCCACAAGGCCCCTGTTCAGCATAGCAGGTGAGCCCGCCTGGGCGAGGTACTGGTCATTCTCCCCAGTTGTATCCCCGACCAAGAGTCTGAAGTTCCAGGACACTGCCCTTGAGGCGGTAGAGGTGGGATCCCTCGCTGTGTCCGAGGGAAAAGCCGACCCTGGAGGGTAAACAGATGATGATGATGATAAAAATAATTACATTTTAATTTAATTTTTTTTAGGCGATCACATCTCTGCTCCTGAGGCATTATGTAGGAGAGCTTTGGTGCAAGGTTATTTTAATTAGGCGCGATGGATGTAGTCATATATCAATCAGCGTGGTAACCAGGGGATCAAGGGTCTTAACTGAGTATTCTGTTTCTTGTAGGAGAGTTAGGAAGCGAGTGAGCAGCCGTCAAGACAGCTGGCTATGCATCTTCATTACATTGAGTATTCCTTTCAGCACTCCCCCTCTCAAGGGGCTGTTTACTTGCTTGCTGAGCGGGTGGCCTGCAAGGAACACTGGGGCCGCCAGGCCGGGCCTGATCTCCGGCATGCCAGCCAAAAACGTCCAGAAACAGAAGATGTGAAAAGTACAGCTGTCGAAGGTCACGGTTAAGCTCATTCATTTCTACAGGACAAAAGTGAAATCTACCAACAAACTTGCAGAGGTTTTTCAGAGATGTTGGCCGCATATGTTGATAATAATGACCACAAGGTCGTTGGCGACTCATTATTGAGTAATTGTATTATTTCTTTTTGAAACCTCTGCTACCTTTGTGTTGTTTGTTTACGCGATTTTTTTTCAATTAAACTAACTATGCACTTGAATACTCGGCATAGTATCATTTGACTAAATGCCACGGTAGTCGTTGTTACGCACATTGCAGTTCGCTACCTCGCCATGAGATTTGAGCTCTACTATGATAATACGAACAAAGGGACGATGTCACTTTGCTATTACACTCTCTCCCTCCCTCCCCCCCCCCTACCACAGAGTTTGTCATCTAACACTCCCTTGAGCAGTCTACTATCAATAATTCTTTCCCCCTTCAATTTCCAACTTCCCGCGGTTAAAAGGGGTCGGCAGAGCTCACAAGCTCAATTTAGAACTTGACTAGATGCCTTTACTGCTGAAGTCATCGGGATTCAAACCCGAGACGCTCGGTCGTGTGACTAGAGCCCTGGACACCGGAGAGGTATACATACTCCCGAAAAATGATCTTCATTCACTTCATTCTCAAACAATATAACCAAACCAAACCCCATAGCGCAACAACCCCGATGGGCTATGGCTTACCAAGCGACCGCTGCTCAGCCCGAAGGCCTGCAGACTATGAGGTGTAATGTGGTCATCACAACGCATCCTCTCGCCCGTTATTCTTGGCTTTCTAGGCCGGGGCCGCTATCTCACCGTCAGATAGTTCCTTAATTGTAATCACGTAGGCTGAGTGGACCTCGAACCACCCCTCAGATCCAGATAGAAATCCCTGACCTGGCCGGGAATCGACCCGGGGCCTCCTGATAAGAGGCAGGCACGTTACCCCTACACCGCGGGGCTGGCCTCTCAAACAATATAGAGAATACTATATCACTTGATGAATGCTTAACTCTCCAAGCAATTTAGCGGCAATGCGATTCAAGTGAGGTAGTGGCTTTAATGCCGACTTAACGTCATACTACATTATCTCACTAAATACAAAAATAGTGTCTGTCCGTGCATTCGTTTTTTGTCGCAATTTTGAGAAGTTGATAGTATACACGGTGCGGAGAAGGTATCTATCGTTTTTGAAAGATACTCCGTGTCTGCTTGTCAGTAGGTTTGAATGAATAATGGCAAAAAACTAGATACAGACTTTTCATTAAACTTGTCACTATTAAAGTATTCATATCCAGAATTTCCCTGCAATTGGTTTTATCTCAGTATGTTGAGTCTGCGTGTCAAGTCTTCAGCCCGGATACTGGTTGGATTTTCAAATAATACCACCGAAGGTTACGTGGTTATTTAGGCGCACAATGCAAGATATGGAGTAAGGTAGTTTCCCATTGCTTTCCTCAGTGAGTCAAAATGTGCTACTGCAGCACAAGTGACTATGAGTAACATATTTTTAACATCCAGACATAGTCGTGCTTCTAATGTCATTACTCAGCAATGCACATACCTCAGTACTTTCCATTCTGTAACAGCGATAAATGAGACCGAGACTTCGGTGGAAGCTACATTTTGCTCTGGCTTGTGCTACGAGACTAAAGTACTGTATCAATGAAGAAGTAATAGCAGATTGAATCTGTTCGGGGGGAGCTGAGAAATAACATTTCTAACTTCGATAATACGGCCTCTCGGCCAGAGAGAAGCGAACAAAGTCAACGACTTAACTCGCTGGCCACCGAACCACGCACATATCTACTATTGGTTCCTTGCTAAGAAAAATAGTACTTTTTTTGGTACATTCTTGCATTTTGCTACTTTGCTTTACGTCGTACCGACACGGATAGATCTTATGGCGACGATGGGAGAAAGGCCTAGGAATGGGAAGGAAGCGGCCGTGGCCTTAATTAAGGTACAGCCCCAGCATTTGCCTGGTATGAAAATGGGAAACCACGGAAAAGCATCTTCAGGGCTGCCGACAGTGGGATTCGAACCCACTATCTCCCGGATGCAAGCTCACAGCTGCGTGCTCCAAACCGCACGGCCAACTCACCCGGTTATTGCATTTTGCTCGCTGCGTGGAATCCAAATCCATTCGAAGTATCTTACACCGCATATCATTGTCGCGTCTCGAAATACCGCTATGTGACAATGTTGAGGACTGAGCAAGTGGCGGCGCGGTTTGGGTCACGTAGCTATCACCTTGTATTCTGCAGATAGTGGGTTCGAACCCCAATGTCGACAGCCCTGATGATGGTTTTCCGTGGTTTCCCATTTCACACCAGGCAAATGCCGGGTCTGTGCCTTAATTAAGGCCACGGTCGCTTCTTTCCCACTTCTAGTTCTTTCCTATCACATCGCTGTCATAAGATCTATCTGCGTCGGTGCGACGTGAAGCAGATTGCAAACAATGTTGAGGGGAGAAATACTGACCCGCAGTACATGTCAACGAAAATTCGTTGGTATAGTTCACCATATAGCGTGCTGGCCTTTCGTTACAGGGGCCCCGGGTTCGATTCCAGGCATGGTTGGGAATTTTAACCATTTAATTCCACTGGCAAGGGGGCTGGGTGTATGTGTCGTCTTCATCAACATTTCATCCTCATCATGACGCGCAGGTCGCCTACGTGAGTCAAATCAAAAGACCTGCATCTGGCCAGCCGATTTAGTTTTTCTCTGCTAGTGGCTTTACGTCGCACCAACACAGATAGGTCTTATGAGGACGATGGGATAGGAAAGGCCTAGGGCTTGGAAGGAAGCGACCGTGGCCTTAAGTAAGGTAGGCCAGGCCTACAGCTCCAGCGTTTGCCTGGTGTGAAAATGGGAAACCACGAAAAACCATCTTCAGGGCTGCCGACAGTGGGATTCGAACACACTATCTCCCGGATGCAAGTTCACACCCGCGCGCCCCTAACCGCACGGCCAACTAGCCCGGTGATTTAGTTTTTCATGCAATCAATACCTAACCTTACATGACAGAACCTTTCAGAGTTGTAAGCTGAAATATAATGGCTCAGACCTCTAAGGCGCTGTTTTTCTGAGTCCAAGTTTGCAGTCTCGATCCTGCAGGCAAAAAAATCCGGCTCCACTGCATCAAATAGTTAATGGGACGAAAAACTAATAACATGGGAGAGGACTAGGAATGGGAAGATAGCAGCCGTGGCCTAGATATTGTTATTATTATTATTATTATTATTAATTTCCAAGAGTGCAAAACCGCGGAAAAAAGCTAGTATACAATAATCTAGTGATACACTAAGTTACAACCGAAAGGGAGCACAAGAAGAAAGTAAATATGCATAAATAAAACATAAATTAACAGAAGACTTCGTAATTATTTTCTTCCTACAAATCCAGTCTACATGAAGTATATTTTATGAATCCGCTTCATTAAAATATGAATTAATACATTTCTCTGCGTAGCCGTATGGCAAACAGAATGAAACTCTCCTCCTCCATACTCTGGAGTTCTCTAGAACCATTTTTTTAAATATATGACTCACTCAAAGAAGGCACACTTTAAAATCCTCTGCGTGCAGCCTTTCAAGGAACATTGCAGACTTTAATAAGTACGTGTTCTAATTTGCATCTAATTAGTTCTGAGAGGAAGGAATGGTTTACTATGTCGAAAAGAGAGTTTATAACAGAAAGGAAATTTAGAGGAAATTGTCAATCCAGAAGACAAAAGAGCGCGAAGCAAGGAGAGTGTGAGTACCCTTTCCAGGGAATTAATAAATTTGCTTCAAAACCTTTCATGCGGTACTATACGGTAGTTTTAAATGTCAAACATGAATTCAAAGAGCGAGAGAACAAGCATAAATTAGATTTAAGCCTTTACAACATCGCGAACTTCTTTCAATTGTGGGAAGTATCCATTCAAACAGCTAATTTCAAAGACCACCGCCAGTCATTGTACAGAATGCTCTCTGTGATTAACCTCTCTTAGAGGAATAATTTTATTTGTAAGTTAAGGTACTAGAATGGCGTATTTTGCCCACTTGAAGGCAATTTATACCTTAGTTCCTCTCATGAGAGAGAGTTTCTGTGGGTCAAAGATTCTATTTGATTTTAAGAAATGATTTTTGACATGCGTGTTCAACACAAATATATTATTGGCCTTACTACTCACTAACTACGTTTATGATTTCAGAGACGGTGAGGTGACGGAATTTTGTCCCGCAGGAGTTCTTTCTCTACCGACACAAGATTGGCGAATTAAGTAACTTCAAATACTCCCGGAATGAGTCGGGATCAAACCCCTAACGTAGGCTCAGAAGACCAGCGGTTCTATCGTCTGAGCCACTCATCGCGGTTTGTGTTCAGTGTTCTCTCTCTCTCTCTCTCTCTCTCTCTCTCTCTCTCTCTCTCTCTCTCTCTCTCTCGCTCTCTTTCTCTCTCTCATGTTATTAGTATTTACTCTCTTAAAATTTGTCCTCCGTATTAGAAGCCTTATCAACATCAATTTGAAAGAATCTAGGAATGCCTTTTACAGTCTCTCTACCATGAAAAAAGCATAATATTTATTCAAAAAACATCAATTCGTGTACAAAGATCCTGAATTTTTAACTTACAAAAGGAGGGGACTAAGTGTGAAACAAGGATACTTGAGAGATACTGATTCATCTTCAGTGATGAAGGTTCTGTCACAAGGAAGGACACCCAATGTTTGAATTAAAATAATTTCGAGTGGTTATTGTTAGCCTGATGTAGCCCTTGTAAGACAGACCCTCCCGCGGGTGGGTGGCATTCGCCGTGTATGGCATACTGTGTGTTAGTGTGGTGGAGGATAGTGTTTTAGGTGGAAAGTGAGTTGCAAGAATGTTGGGAACAGTACAAACACCCAGTCCCCGAGCGAAGAGAATTAACCATTTAATTTAGATTCGGTCAGGATTCGAAACCAGGAGTTCGAGAAACGAAGGCAAAGACAGTGAACACTAAGCCATAGTGCCGGACAGTATAAGAAGTCTTTGTGAAGCATGCTGATTGTAGACCTACCTATTACAATTTTCTCTAGAACATTATGCTGGATCTTAAATATTTTAGGAATAATCCACGTATACTTTCATCAAAGTGTCTCTAATTCCAAATAGCAATCTCCTTGCACAACTGTTCTCAATATAATTCTTCTACTTCTTCTTGTGCCATATCCGGTTCCTCAGACGTTGGCAATCACCCTGGAAAAATTACTCCTTTCTTCAGCCAACTTGAAGAGTTGTTCGGATTTGTTGATATAAGTCCAGTCTTTGATGTTTTGGAGTCATGACATCGGTGGTCTAGCAGCTTCTCGCTTGCCTCCTATCTTTCCTTGTAATATCAGGTGTAGAAGCCCGTACGTTAGGAAAGATGATCCGGAAATCTCAACACGGTGTCTGATCTCATTTTCAGGGTTCGGACTGTCTGTTATGGTGCTCCCAAGGTATGTGAACTGACTTACTGGTTCAATGTTTTGATAATGGTTGCTTCTGCTGAATACCATGGACTTGGTTTTTGTGGTAAAACATCAGAAGTGTATTTTCTATGACTAATCTCTTTGAATGTTCCATTATCGAGCTCCACCTTCTTTAAGTATGAATACTCTTTAGGAAATGAAATAAATAATGGGATATTTTTAGATCATTCTTTTGCAATTTATGGCGCTTTAGAAAAACACGCAAGTCTCTAGGTGCATTTCTGAGAAACTTTCAAGCATTAGAAGGAAATGCTACTTCAACAATGAAAATAATTGTTAGAGCTGCTATCGTTGAGCCAAACAGGTTATTATTCTTGTTTAAAAACGTAACTGTGATGTTTGTTTTTAGTGACATTCAATTTAAAATATTATCTATTAAGATTGTTAAATAGCAAACAAATAATGGGATAGTAAATAAATGGTACAGATCTCTGCACATGGTTATTTAGGGGTTGTAGTAAGGATGTAAGGACAGGGCATATACGTCTCTAGTAAGACTCCACCTAGAGTGTGGTTCCAGTGAGTAGGACCCTCACCAACATAACTTCATTCGAGAAATGGAAAAAAATCCAAAAAAGAAACTCAGCTCGATTTGTTCTGGGTGATTTCCAATAAAAAATGTAGCGTTTCGAAAATGTTGCAAAGTTTAGGCTGGGAAGACTTGAGAAAAAGGATACGAGCTGCTCGACTAAGTGGTATGTGTCGAACTGTCAGTGGAGAGATGGCAGGGAATGACATTAGTAGACGAATAAGTGTGAGCGATGTTTTTTAAAGTAGGAAAGATCGCAATATGAAGATAACGTTGGAATTCAAGAGGACAAATTGGAGCAAATATTCATTTATAGGAAGGGGAGTTAGGGATAGGAATAATTTACCACAGGAGATGTTCATTAAATTTCTTTGCAATTATTTAAGAAAGAACTAGGTAAACAACAACAGGTAATCTGCCACCTGGGCGACTGCCCTAATTGCAGATCAGTGGTGATCGATCGATCGACTGACTGACTGACTGACTGACTGACTGACTGACTGACTGACTGACTGACTGACTGATTGATTGATTGATTGATTGATTGATTGATTGATTGATTGATTGATTGATTGATTGATTGATTGATTGATTGATTGATTGATTTGATACGGGGTTTCCGTGCTTTACAGAAGTATAAGAAGCGCCTGGGGTGATTGGGTGGACAAGAAATTAACTAGAGCAAAAGTTAAATTAAATTTTGAAATGTTATTTCTTTCCCTTTCTTTTTTGAATTAAAATTTGATAAAAGAAGATGGGAATAATAACAATCTTATAATGAGCTCGTCAGCTTCAACAATACAGTGGACTTAGAAGTCCAAACATCAGGTACAAAACTTGAGAGTAATTACAAATGATAAATTACACAGGAAAGAGCTGAATTGCTCTTGGCAGGTACAAAATGTACAAGAGCACGATTTGCTCCTATCCTTCACACAACAGGGGAGTCCGCTCTCCAACTACATAATCGTCCAGCCTCGCAGAGGCATCAGTTTCTAATTGCGCACTTCCAACCTATAGGTTGCTCTTAATTAAAGAATTTACACAAGGTAGCCCCGAGGTGGGCTTGTCTATTGCTCAACAGTTTATAACTTTCTGTCCCTCAAGGGACTTCGCACCAGACTCAAATCTACACACCATAATAGATTTACAGGGGCATTTTTGCCCATACTAAATGGCCTTCATGACAAAAGAAAAGGATGGTTGTGGCCATAAACAAAATACAAGGAGGCGAAACACCTGGACTCCTTCTAGATATACTTAAAACACTAAGTGGGCTTATGGCCCAATGATACAGAGGCTAAGCCTATTCTACACCGGGGTGACTAAATGAGAAACATTAAATACCAAAAGAGTGTTAAGAATTTTAGAGATTTAGAAACTTCAGTCACCCCATACCATGTTGAATGTGAATCAACAGAGGGTAATCACTCTTTGTTCCCTCACATTACATATTTCCCAGTAGAGAATAGAGCAGTATCCTCAGACTGGCCGAAAATTCTACATTTAAACCACCAGATGTAGAAATTTACATGGAATAAAAGAGGTTGAACCTTCCCCTCAAGCTATCTGAAGAAGAAAATTCTGCCATTACCTTGCTTTACTGGGCCTTCCGAATGCCGCCCGTGGCCCCTGCCTCCGTTAGAACAAGCCGCACTTAATTAACTGGAGCAATGAGAAGACAATACGACCCTAAAGCACCCAGCTTTTATAGTATTTTTGAGGGTAAGATTCCAGGACTCTTTACTGATAGGCTGGATTCCTGTACACACCTCCGATTATAACTGGCTAGAGAAAATATTTACAAAATGCTGATAGGCTGATTGATACTGGAGAAGGAATCGGCAGAAGTGTTAACAACTTTGATACATGAACAAAACGATCTTCAAAAACTAAGGTTAGCCAATAGTAAAAATCAATTTTTCATTAAGAATTAATGAATGTTGATCCCGTCCGACTCGTTGGCTGAATGGTCAGCGTACTGACCTTCGGTTCAGAGCGTCCCGGTTTCGATTCCCGGCCGGGTCAGGAATTTTAACCTTCATTGGTTAATTCCAATGACCCGGGGGCTGGGTGTTTGTGCTGTCCCCAACATCCCTGCAACTCACACACTACACATAACACTATCCTCCACAACAATAACACGCAGTTACCTACACATGGCAGATGCCGCCCACCCTCATCGCAGGGTCTGCCTTACAAGGGCGGCACTCGGCTAGAAATATCCATACGAAATTATTATAATGTTGATCCCGCCAGAGGGGACACTTAGACCGATGGTAGAGACATCTAACAGTTGAAAATCAAAGTATCTAGTAATACATCAGTTCGAGATAGATTACATAGATGGATTTATAGAAGGCGCGCAGTTTAACTGGCCGGAGAAGGTGTACCCCCGGAACAGATTGATTGATTGATTGATTGATTGATTGATTGATTGATTGATTGATTGATTGATTGATTGATTGATTGATTGATATTTTAGCCGGGCTGAGTGGCACAGACGTTTGACACGCTGGCCTTCTGATCCCAACTTGGCAGGTTCGATCCTGGCTCAATCCGGTGGTATTTGAAGGTGCTCAAATACGCCAGACTCATGTCGGAAAATTCACTGGCACCTAAAAGAAATCCTGTGGGACTAAATTCCGGCGCCTCGGCGTCTCCGAAAACCGTAATAGTAGTTAGTGAGACGTAAAGCCAATAACATTATTACTTTGATTGATTGATTGATTGATTGATTGATTGATTGATTGATTGATTGATTGATTGATTGATTGATTGATTGATTGATTGATCCACCTTAATATTAATTTACCGGGCAAGTTGGCCGTGCGGTTAGGGGCGCGCAGCTGTGAGCTTGCATCTGGGAGATAGTGGGTTCGAACCCCACTGTTGGTAACCCTGAAGATGGTTTTCCGTGGTTTCCCACTTTCATAGCAAGCAAATGCTGGGGCTGTACCTTAATTAAGGCTACAACCGCTTCCTTCCCATTGCTAGGCCTTTCCTATCCCATCGTCGCCATAAGTCCTATCTGCGTCGGTGCGACGTAAACCCACTAGTAAAAAAATCCCACGCAAAGCAGCATGTCATGCGACAGTGTCTACTTTTCTACTACGAATAGCAAATAAAAAATATTAATTTACAACCACCCTGTACAGGCTTACATACTGTCCGGAGGTAATGATATCAGATTTTTATTTTTAAATGAATGACAACTGTAAAGAATACCTACAATTTATAAATGTTCGAGGAAGATTATACAGTACTGTATAATGTAATTTATTTCATAGCATAGCAAAGTTATTCTGTAGTGACATTCTGACAGACAGTTCTACCCATTGTGATCGTGTGATATTCGTAATCAACGACCAAGTTCATTACTATGTCTGTCAGAAAGGCTAGGAAGCTGAGATCGATATTAGTTACGGTTCTCATAATGTTATAGGGGTCATACCTGTGGAAGCCTCCACTTCTTGTGGCGCTGTAGAATTACCTGGCGTTCTTTTCTACAGTGCTTCGTTATTTCCCATCAAGAGCTAACATGAACCCACCCAGTGTGACCCTGTGTAGGTGTGCTATAGTTTAGCACGAGGGGGTGTGATTAGTTCAAAATACTTACGCGCACTGCACAACAATGGTTGTAAAATAGACGTGTTTTATACATCCTTATTCTTCCTCCACAGCTTTTCCCAAACCGTGGCGGAGCATATGCAACTTATGCCGACTGGATAGACTTAGTCTTGTTTTACTGACGGATGCCCTTCCGAACGCCAAGCTTATGTGCAGGAATGCATTCACTATTATACAGTATGTTTCTCGCGTAGAAATGATTCTTCGGCGTGGTCACCTTTTTCCATCTCCTTCCCATTATACGATGTCCTGATACTGCTGCTCATTCCTCATTATTTGACCGAATTATTCTAATAAACGCTTTCATGAGCTCTGTTGGATAAACTATGCTTTGAAGAATGTTAGTGATATGGTTTGTCCAATAGCTTCGATATTTTCTCCAAGTGATTTACATCTCAAAGGCATGAGTTCATAATACTTGACATCGTGCAAGTTTCAACGCCACACAGGAGAGTTGAGAAAACGAAGTGTCTCTCGATCCTCTTTTTTTGAGTCAAGGATATGGATGTTATTTTCAAAGGCTTCTCTAGCTCTTTCAATTCTGAGCCTGATCTCGATTGATTGGTCCCAGTCCTGATTAACTGTACGTACATCGGAGAAAGTCTTCATCCTCTCCATGAGTTGATTATCAGCCAGTAGAATTTCTTCCTGGGGGTAGTTTCTGAGGGCCCCGGGTTCGATTCCGGGCAGTATCAGAGATTTTAGCCGTAAATGGTTAATTCCCTTGGTTTGGGGACTTATTTGTGCTGTCCTCAGCATCCCAACTCATACAACACACACAACACTGTCCTCCACCACAATTACGCGCAGTTTCCTACACACGGCAGATGCCTCCTACCCTCGACGGGAGGTTTGCCTAATAAGGGCTGCACCAGGTTAGCAATAACCACACGATTTTGGATTTTTAAATTTCTTTTACTGGCCAGATATAGCATAACAAATAACCATCTTTTGTATGTTTTTTTAAATTATTTATTTAGCTGATCATTGCAAAAGAAGGTTTCGCAAATCAACTTCATGCCATTGCTATCCTTTGCTTCACTTCGTTTTTAGGATCAACTTGTTCATTGGTTATAACATCTAGACATCTGGAGCTCTTGACTTTTTCAATGCGTTGGTTATTGAAGTGTAAGCTGTCATGAGAGTATGTATAACTGGCCAGTGAATACTATAAACTTGCTCTTTTAAACATTTATGATCTGACCTATTCTCACTTTTACTCACTTAGCCTACCCATTGACCATTCCCTGAAGACCATCAAGCCTATGTGACAGGGTGTCTACATAAGTTTACTGGCAAAATATATTTTAAACAAAGTTATATCACTCTAGTAACTGGCATGATCCCATTTGAGGGTCATTCTTGCTACATACATTTTAAAGTAATCTTTAGGTTTAGTCACTATATGCCTGGGCTTCAAGTGATTGCTGAATTTTGTAAAATACAGTATATTAGTTGTGAAGTGTTACTTGTACGATAAACACGGATTGTTCAAAGTTTCTTCACCTCCGTGTTCTTTTAACAGTTATTTTATCCTATGGGCAATCTCTAATTCCACGATATTGTTTTGTTTCGTCTGGTCCATACCTTAGATAACCAACTCTGGCTGAATAATCAGCGTTGCGGCTTTCGCTTAAGAGGATCCCAGATTCAAATCCCTGCCGGGTCGGGGATTTTCACCAAGTATGGTTAATTCCTCTGTCTCGGGAACTGAATGTCGGTGTTCGTCCTAATACACAACTCTGAATACACACAAAACACATAACAGTATAGGCTAATCACCACTGAAATACGTAATAGCAAATACAACCCACCACGTAGGTTTGGTGTCAGGAAGAGCATCCGACAGTAAAACTGGGTCGAATCCTCAACAAGTGTCGACCTCAAGTAACTGGTGGCGGGGAGGGGGGCAGGAAGAAGAAGAAGACTAGACATTTAAGAAACATAGTGAACAGCGTAAATTAAGGAAAATACTACCGGGCTCAGTGGCTCAGATGGCTGAGGCGCTGGCCTTCTGACCACAACCTGAGAGGTTCAATCCAGGCTCAGTCCGGTGATATTTGAAGGTGCTCAAATACGTCAGCCTCGTGTCGGTAGATTTATTGGCACGTAAAAGAATTCCTGAGGGACAAAATTCCGGCCCCTGGCGTCTCCAAAAACCGTGAAAATAGTTGGAGGAAAATAACATTATTATTATTATTATTATTCCGTACTAGAGTCCGCCAAGTATAAGTGTACTACGAGAGGATCGGAGTAGAACCGAGGTAGGGAGTTAAGGGACGACAAACACTACTCTCCCCTAATATCTACCCTTCCCATTAAACCTGAGTCACGGTAAACCTAATCATTTGACGTCACATAAAGTGCACTAAAATGACGCAACACACCAGTTCTGCAGTAAAAGCAGAAGCCTAAGAAGGCGCAAATAGTATAGAGTCCCGCCCTCCTCGTACTGACTGCTCCAATCATAGCCCCAAGCCGGTCGTTCTGCAAGCGGGCAGAGGGGGACGTACGTCGTAAAAACACCGAGGGGAAGAGAATAAGATCAGGTTCCATCATAAAGCAAAACGCTAGCTAGGGAAGTTTTATCATTAAGCTAATGAAATCCAGGGGCTTTAAGCAGTCAATGCTTTCATTAAACACACCAAGGCTTCTTTCAAACAGACCATATCACGCATATCAACCAATAAGCCACGCAGCATATAAGCATGTTCCATGTATTAAAAAGTCCCCTTCATAGTGGTAGACATCATCAACACAAAGGGAGAAATTCGTTGAGCATCAGTAGGAACAAAATTATAAGATTTTGTTTACAAGGAAATACAAAAGTTTTGACTTTTATCAAAAAAGCTTTATTATAAAAACGATCCATACAGAAATAGTTACTTTGTGATCATACGAGCAATCCGCGCATTTTCATATCCATCGACGTTGCATGGCACATCTCGGAAACAGTTTCCCTTGTTTCGCTGTTTTGTTCTTTTTTTTTTTTTTTCTAGATGCTTTACGTCGCACCGACACAGATAGGTCTTATGGCGACGATGGGACAGGGAAGGGCTAGGAGTGGGAAGGAAGCGGCCGTGGCCTTAATTAAGGTACAGCCCCAGCATTTGCCTGGAGTGAAAATGGGAAACCACGGAAAACCATCTTCAGGGCTGCCGACAGTGGGGTTCGAACCTACTATCTCCCGAATACTGGATACTGGCCGCACTTAAGCGACTGCAGCTATCGAGCTCGGTGTTTCGCTGTTAAAGAGATTTCCAAAGCTATACTTATTTTACATGTTATGAAGAACATGTCACATACTTAAGTTGGTTATGAGACGTTTACTTATCAAATACTCATGTAATATTGAAGGTTAATGATTGCAAGAGGCTAAACTTCGTAACAGTTTGAGAAGAACTTAACCGAGTGAGTTGGTCGTGCGGTTAGGGTGGCACAGCCGTGAGCTTGAATTCGGAAGATAGTGGGTTCGAATCCCTCCGTCGGCAGACCTGAAGATGGTTTTCCGTGGTTCCCATTTTCACACCAGGCAAACGCCAGGGCTGTACCTTAACTGAGACCACGGTATCACCGAAAACCTTCAATGTTTAGTGCAACGTTAAAACACTGGGGAAAAGGTGGGGGGAGAGGGGAAAGGCAGTCAGTGATATAAAGGGCCCGAATTTTGATGACCTATTAAAGTGACCTAAAAAGAGACCTATAAAGTAACTGAACAAATCCTCAAGAATGAGTTAAAATGAACAAGAAATGACTCAAATATATACTGTGTATACAGTGTATATATATATATATATATTTCTTCTTCTTCTTCTTCTGCATTTTTTAATCCGTTTAGCCTCCAAGGTTGGTTTTTCCCTCGGACTCATCGAGGGATCCCACCTCTACCGCCTCAAGGGCTGTGTCCTGGAGCGTGAGACTTTGGGTGGGGCAATACAAATGGAGAGGAGGACCAGGACCTCGTCCAGGCGCCCTCACCTACTATTCTGAACAGAGACCTCGTGGGGGGATAGAACGATGGGAAGGGAGAGACAAGGAAGAGGGAAGGAAGCGTCCGTGCCATACGTTAGGTACCAACCCAGCATTTGCCTGGAGGAGGAGTGGCAAACCACGGAAAACCACTTCTAGGATGGCTGAGGTGGGAATCGAACCCCCCCTCTACTCAGTTGACCTCCCGAGACTGAGCGGAGCCCGTTCCAGCCCTCGTACCAGTTATCAAATTTTGTGGCAGAGTCGGGAATCGAACCCGGGCCTCCGAGAGTGGCAGCTAATTACACTAGCCACTACACCGCAGAGGCGAACAGTAACTCAAATATATGAAGGCAAATATGTATTTACTCATTCTGGTAAATACTGTAGGCCCTATTATCAGCGTCTCACGAGAAGTTGCGGCAGCTTGTAGGTACGGCACGGGTAACAGATACTGCACTAAGCCACAAACATTAGTCGTGATAAACAGTGCGAGCTCTCTGAAAGGGATGCGTGTTCATGATTAAACTTCTCATTACGCAGTACTTACAGTAAATGTGTAACTAAATCGCAATTGCACTATCAATTTGAAAATTCACTGCAGCACCTTAGTCCACAAGAATCACCGCGGACGGAACCGATGTTTATTGTCAGGCCTTGAGAGTTGAGATTGGCGCATGCGCGGCAGCCATGCTTAAACCTCCGCACCTCTTACTTCTCGTCAGACGACCATAGTATGTATGTAGCCCGCATCACCTTTATTTCGTAATGTAGTGAATACAATATATAAATATCACCTAATAATACACAGACCTACATATATATATCTTCATTACAGACTCAGTTTGCAACCCTCTGGGAGTTAACTAAGCACCTCCACAATCCTCGAT
This sequence comes from Anabrus simplex, assembly GCF_040414725.1. Taxonomy (NCBI): domain Eukaryota; kingdom Metazoa; phylum Arthropoda; class Insecta; order Orthoptera; family Tettigoniidae; genus Anabrus; species Anabrus simplex. The sequence continues at coordinate 220,450,724 of NC_090271.1, forward strand.
TTGTAACTAGCTCTGTAGCCTCGTTGACTTCCATACCTCTTTTATTTACTCATTAACAACTGAGTCTACCCATCGTCGTCTTGGTCTAACTCTACTTCTCTTACCCTCCCAAGTAGACTACCCTCCTTCGTTCGGGCTGATCAGCGACCGCTTGGAAGGCCACGGCCCTTTGGTTTTGTAGCGCCAGATTTCTTGTATCTTTTTAGGCCTATTAGCATAAACGAGGAAACTGGGGCATTCCTACTCAGGATCACTCATAATGTCATGCTGTGGACAGCCTATGTAAGAACGACAGGTGTGCAGCCATGTTCTGATGTTTTGATCGATCAGTCTAAGAAATGTCATTGGAATCGGTCTCGTCCAGTCCAAACAGTTTCCTTGTTAGACCTTTGTATGGGAACGAGCAGAACGGGACACCGGCGTGCTCATGAAATAAGTGGACCTAGGATACCGTAGGAATGGGGACGCATAAAGCGCGAATTTTCGAACAAGGTCTTATGGGAGAGTTCGAGAAGCCGAAGACCGAGCAAGGTGGCCGTGCGGTTAGGGTCGGACAGCTGTGAGCTTGTATTTCGGAAATGGTGGGTTCGAATCCCACCGTCGGCACCCTTACGGATGGTTTCCTGTGATTTCCTACTTTCACACCAGGCAATCCTAGTCTTTCCTATCCTCGTGTCGCCGAAAACCTTCGATGTGTTCATGCGACGTTAAATCACTAGCAAAAGAAGAAGCCGAAAAAAAGGATAAACGCAGTGCTGTACGGCAGATTGGCCGGTACGCCATACCGGCATAAATAAAAGCACGAGGTTAGCGTGTCGGCAAAAATGATACAAATGAAGACACTCCTTTCATCTTTACTAAAAATGAAGTAGAGTGCTATCTGTTAGCTGTTTGAAACCTCTATAATTAGGCTAGATTTATCATAACCACCACACAGATTTTTTAAAATTGCATTTTTAAAATAGCATTTTATCCCCTTCTCGAAACACTTGTCCGCTGTTTCCTTTTCTTCGAAACTATGAGCAACCATATCAAGAGTTGCCGTGATGTGATTAGCCAATTTTCTAAATTTCGTGGCTTTCCCTAGAACTGTCTAGTTCTCGCTTAACTTGTAGTGTAGCGTCTCAAGAAGTCCGCTGCAGTGATCCGCTTATTTCAAAAATTGTTTTGAGGCGTCGGGCTGTCAGATTACTAGAGGAAGAATGCGGCTAAATCTGGCCATTCTAAATAATTATTTACCCACTGAATTTATTTGGCTTTGAACTGAAAATATAGTGCTTATCATAAACGCCATAAAAGAGACCGGATCCGAATGGTCAGCATATTAGTCTCCGGTTCAGAGGGCCCTGGGTTTGATTTTAGCCACATCTGGTTAATTCCTCTAGCTCGGGGGCTGGATATTTGTATTAGGTCTACATTCACATATTACTCTACGTATCACCGCAGAAACACGCAACAATGAACACATCTCTCGAAACGGGTTGGTTTCAGGAAAAGCATCCGGCATTAAAACTGGGCTTATTCTATAGTGCAGACTCTACGTAACTGGGAAAAGGTCAGGAAGAAGAAAAAGAAGCACCACAAAGGAAGTGCAGTACGAGTCCATTTGGAGCCTCGTTTGACATAATGGTGATTTTAACAGTGCACTGGATGAATATGGGCTGACTGCATTACTGAAGTAAAGTCCACCCTGGCCAAGAGGTTAGCACACTAGCTTCCGAACCGAATTGCCCGCGTTCAATTTCCAGCTCTGCCACGCATTATAAACTGAATACACTCAGATACCACAAATGGAAAGAAAAGTCAATTATTTTCTTTTAATTTCGCTTTACGTCGCACCGACACAAATAGGTCTTATGGCGACGATGGGAGAGGAAAGGCCTAGGAGTGGGAAGGAAGCGGTCGTGGCTGCCGACAAGTTCAGACCTACTATCTCCCGAATGCAAGCTCACAGCTCCGCGATCCTAACCGCACAGCCAACTCACCCGGTTGGTTAACATATGTCTGTCACGTTAGAAGTGATTTAAAAACAAAACCATCTCCGTACACACCATTAACACCCCTAGAGGTTTCCATTATTCGTTACCTCTGCAGTAAGTGGCACAGTATGTTTAACCCTATGCCAAGCCACCTTCGCCCCAGGAATTAACCTGTTACTCACCTCCGGTGCAGACTGAGTGAACCCCATGACCTCGACGAACCCTCGTTTCTAATTTTTTTTTAAATACATACATACATACATACATACATACATACATACATACATACATACATACATACATACATTATCATTACAGACTGTTATGCCTTTCAGCGTTCAGTCTGCAAGCCTCTGAGAATTTACTAAACGTCGCCACAGTCCTCGATTTGCAACTAGTGTTGTGGCCTCATTTAGTTCTATACCTCTTATCTTTAAATCGTTAGAAACCGAGTCTAACCATCGTCGTCTTGGTCTCCCTCTACTTCTCTTACCCTCCATAACAGAGTCCATTATTCTCCTAGGTAACCTATCCTCCTCCATTCGCCTCACACGACCCCACCACCGAAGCCGGTTTATGCGTACGGCTTCATCCATCGAGTTCATTCCTAAATTAGCCTTTATCTCCTCATTCCGAGTTCCCTCCTGCCATTGTTCCCACCTGTTTGTACCAGCAATCATTCTTACTACTTTCATGTCTGTTATTTCTAACTTATGAATAAGATATCCTGAGTCCACCCAGCTTTCGCTCCCGTAAAGCAAAGTTGGTCTGAAAACAGACCGATGTAAAGATAGTTTCGTCTGGGAGCTGACTTCCTTCTTACAGAATACTGCTGATCGCAACTGTGAGCTCACTGCATTAGCTTTACTACACCTTGATTCAATCTCACTTACTATATTACCATCCTGGGAGAACATACAACCTAAATACTTGAAATTATCGACCTGTTCTAGCTTTGTATCACCAATCTGACATTCAATTCTGTTGAATTTCTTACCTACTGACATCAATTTAGTCTTCGAGAGGCTAATTTTCATACCATACTCATCGCACCTATTTTCAAGTTCCAAGATATTAGACTGCAGGCTTTCGGCACAGTCTGCCATTAAGACCAAGTCGTCAGCATAGGCCAAACTGCTTACTACATTTCCACCTAACTGAATCCCTCCCTGCCATTTTATAGCTTTCAGCAGATGATCCATGTAAACTACGAACAGCATTTTTTTTTTTTTTTTTTACATCCTGTTGGGGAATTTATCCCACGTCCTTCCAGGTTAACCTGGTCTTCACCACCTCGACTACTGTGATCAGCCCCCGCTAGAAGTGACCACCAATTTCAATTTCACAAGAATACCGGGGTGGGATCCAAAGGCACCAACTTGTAAAATTTATTAGTCTGTCTGTTAGGTCATCAGCCAGGAGGCTGGTTGGATTCTCAGATAGCACCACCAAAAGCTATGCAGTTATAGGAAAACCACAAAAACCGATGGCAGAGCCCAAATGAGGCATACTAGGCAAGATGAGGAGTGAGGTAGTTTGCCATTGCTTTCCTCATTGGACCACTGCAGCACGACTGATCCTACGAGCAACACCTTTCATAACACTTGAACACTATTTGTGCTCCAAATGTCATTACTCAGCACCACTCATACCCCAGCAGCTTCCATATTGTCACAGCCATGGATGAGACTGGGTCTTCGGTGGAGGCGACACTTAGCTCTGGCCTGTGCCAAAAAACGGGTACAAAAATACTGCATCCATCAAGAAATGGCAACAGGCACAATTTATTAGGAGAGCTCTCAATCAAGTTAAACATAATATTTATAAGTAACATTACTGAATTATAAATAATAATGGCGTGTGGCTTCCGGAGAGGCCTAGTTGACACCGTATAGGCGACCTGGGCGTCTGTCAGGATGAGGCCCTACCAAAGATGAAATCTAATGCTGAACACCCAGCTCCCGAGCCATAGGAATCAACTAATGAAAGTTAAAATCCCGGCCGGAAATCGAACACGGGAACTCTTGGATCAACGGCCAAAAGAACGTTCTTAACGTTGATTAACATAAACACTTTGTTTATCGTACGTTCACTCAGTTCAATGAGCAGCAACAGTACAACCTTTCTTGGCCAATGTGGATTAATAAAATCATAATTCATACCAGAAGAATTGCCCTATTGTAAATTAGGTCTTCACTACAAATATCAGTCTGTGAATTTCATTTCTGGTGAAAAACTAGTTTGCTATTTCATCCAAGGCATCTTCTCAGCAAGAATGAATAGCAGCTATTTCACTCCATGGTAAATCTAGTGTAGGATTAAAGTCTACGGAAAGAGCAGAATAAACGCTGAGCAGTAGAAGTAGACATTGGTACTGCAAGTTCGTACTAATGCCAGTTGCCACTCGGTTTAGGTTTACAGTATGTGTGAAGAGATTTGAAATTTCAAAATACACAACACACAAATTATATTGGGGGTACTGAGCATGGCGCCTATGACGATATCTAAATAGGCTAGGAGGGTTCTTACAATTTGAGCTTAGTGTGCGTATCTAATATTAGGGAAATATTGAGGATTATAGGTATGCTTGTCTAGTTATAGATATATCGTGGCCTATATTAGGTATAAATAGGATAAGTGCCACGTAGTTTCATGGGAATCTTAAAATAATTATAAATTAATTTATCTCGTGAGGTTATTTACACACCACGTGATATAAACGGGGATATATTTTGCCATGGTGGAGGACACTCGACGAAAGGAAGGTTACTGTATCACTCACTGAACTCATCCCACGCTTAGCAACGCGGGCCCCAACTTCAAGGTTGAGGGGCTCAGCAGCCTACTGCCATAAATTTGACCAGTGTTCGCTCCCCCCTACTCCCCATCTCCCTTTGTTTCCCGGTATCGATTCTATCCCAAGCCTCCCCCTACCCTACCCATCGCATCTCATTCCACACGCGACTATGTTCGCTGTTCCGACTGCCAGAGTTACAGTATGACCCCAGGTAACTAAATTCTTCCTTGGGCTGGTATTACACTATCACAGAAATTTGTCGTAGATCTTAGGTAAAACAATGTATAAAGTTAATTATTGTAAAATATATTTTAAAGTTAATTATTATAAAATATTATAACTAGACCTCAGATTTTAGGCAAAAACCTATTTTGTTCCTTAAGAGATAAAATAAAGTTGTACTTACATGTTTCATGCAATGCCTAAATTGAAGTTAGAACCTATATTTTTCTATATTCCTATAATTCCTATTTTTATCTCTAAATCGATTTAAAATACTTTTAATTTATTCCGAGAAACTAAAATATTTGCCGATTCGTTTTAAGTATCTTGAACATATTCTTGAAATACCCTTTAAACAAAATCTTAAATCGATAAGCTGTAAACCGGAAGTCCTTACCGCCCTCCCCCAGTACACGCCCCTAGTCTGTATCATGAGTGTCAACTGACCTGGTGAAAACAAGAAAGTGTTAGCTTCCAAGTCGTCTTTAAAGGTTACGGGAGTTTCCCCACTTCACATCGGATAGTAAAATTATATTCTGCCGTGCGGTTAGGAGCGCGCGACTGTGAGCTTGCATCCGGGAGATAGTGGGTTCGAATGCCACTGTCGGCAGACCTGAAGATGGTTTTCCGTGGTTTCCCATTTTCATACCAGGCAAATGCTGGGGCTGTACCTTAATTAAGGCCACGGCCGCTTCCTTCCAACTCCTAAGCCTTTCCTATCCCATCGTCGCCATAAGACCTATCTGTGTCGGTGCGACGTAAAGCCACTAGCAAAAAAAAAAGTTATATTCTGTGACGTTTGTAGCAAATAGGTGAGTGAAATTTGTTTTATATTCCGATCAAATTTAGCAAAATAATAATTGTATTTTAATTGATAAATGTCTTGAAATATGTAAAATTGGAACTGCCTAAAATATTTTAAACCTGTTTTTTTCACTTTTGGGATCCTATTTACAGCACCTAAAATAAAAATTTTAGCATAAAAATCCGATGTCTAATTATAACGTGGCTGAGTGGTCATCATCTTGGCCTTCAGGCTTCGGGACCGGGTTCGATTATCGGCCAGGTCGAGTTATTTTAATCATAAATGGCTCATTCCTTTGGCTCGGCGAATGGGTATTAGTGCGGTCCCCACCATTCCTGCAACTCATACCCAACACGCCACATTTGTATCCACTACAATTACGCGCAATTTCCCTATGCAATCCTTGCCGGTGTTAAACGTGTTACACCATGCTAGGAAACGCCATATGAAAACAAAAATAAAAAGAGTACCATCGGTATCCTCTGCTTCTGAAAGTGGTTGTGTTGTATTGTTTGACCTTATCTTGAGTGTAGGCTACATTTTATAACTGAACAGTTTAAATATTTCTTCGTTAATAGGATTGTTAAAGTAGCACTTATTTCGGTTACACGTATCCAACACTGCGGCAACTGCTTCTGAATGATATGATTCTTTCTGCACTGTAATATAGTTGGTAGTTTCCATGATGATACGCTTCCTTCCAGAGTTGTAGAATAAAAATGTTTCAATGAGTGTCTTGATACTGAATATTCTTTAAAGACGAAAATGGAGTACTGCTAAAATCCCTATGTCCAACCAATTAGTATCCCTCAATCCCTTAAACTCTGAAAATCCCTGCCGAGGGAAGATATCTTTCAGATTGTGAACCAAACAATTCAACAATTACTTCTTGCACAGGCTTGAAAAATTTCTGACAACAACCGAAATCGGAAATCGGCACTGCAAACTAAGGATTCCTTCCTTGCTATTTGCTTTACGTCGCACCGACACAGATATGTCTTATGGCGACGATGGGATAGGAAAGGCCTAGGAATGGGAAGGAAGCGGCCGTGGCCTTAATTAAGGTACAGCCCCAGCATTTGCCTGGTGTGAAAATGGGAAACCACGGAAAAACCATCTTCAGGGCTGCCGACAGTGGGGCTCGAACCCACGATCTCCCGATTACTGGATACTGGCCGCACTTAAGCGACTACAGCTATCGAGCTCGGTAAACTAAGGATTATATCAACATTTACGTAGGAAAAAAACAAAAACAAATGGGGAGCATGGTAATTAATGGATTAACCCTTTTAAGGACCAGTTTTCAAACATATGGGACTGGCCCCTCTCCTGAGACTTTTTCACGCCATGCTGAGTGGCTCAGACGGTTGAGGCGTTGGCCTTCTGACCCCAACTTGGCAGGTTCGATCCTGGCTCAGTCCGGTGGTATTTGAAGGTTCTCGGATACATCAGCCTCATGTCGGTAGATTTACCGGCACGTAAAAGAACTGTTGCGGGACTCAATTCCTGCACCTCGTAGTCTCCGAAATCCGTAAAAGTAGTTGGTGAGGCGTAAAGCAATAACATTATTATTATTATTATTATTATTATTATTATTATTATTATTATTATTATTATCATTATTATTATTATTATTATTCATGTTTTGTGAAACTCTTTTTCTGTACCATATGCTTGAACATTTTTCAGTTCATTTGGTAGCAATATCTGTATTCTGCAAAATACATAAAACTAGATTCTCAGTGCCACTGCCCGAAATTCCACTACTGTTTGCTGACAAAGCATTATTCTCTAATATACTGCAGTAATTTTCATTAATATCCGACTAGGCACTTATAATTACTAGTAAAATAAATCCAAAACAAAAGCAATAGAGTGCAGTCGAATGAAGTTTCAAACAAGTAGATTAATATTGTTACTTGGGTAGTAAAATAACTAACGATGGCAGAAGTAAGCAGGATATAAAATGCAGACTAGCACAAACAAGGGAGGCCTTTCTTAAGAAAAGAAATGTGCTCAGTTCGAACCTTGATATAGGAATTAAAAAGACGGTTTCGAAGACTTTCGTCTGTAGCGTGGCATTGTGCGGAAGTGAAACATGACGATAACTAGTTCCGAAAGAAAGATATTTTTTTGCTAGTTGTTTTACGTCGCACCGACACAGATAGGTCTTATAGCGACGATGGGACAGGAAAGGGCTAGGAGTGGGAAGGAAGCGGCCGTGGCCCTAATTAAGGTACAGCCCCAGCATTTGCCTGGTGTGAAAATGGGGAAACCACGGAAAAACATTTTCAGGGCTGTCGACAGTGGGATTCGAACCTACTATCTCCCGAATACTGGATACTGGCCGCACTTAAGCGACTGCAGCTCTCGAGCTCGGTAAGAAAGAGATTAGAAGCTACTGAAGTGTGGTGTTACAGAAGAACGCTGAAGGTGAGATGGGTAGATCGAATCACAAATAAAGAGCTACTCAACCAAATAGGTGACAAGAGAACGATTTGGTGACATTTGATCAGAAGAAGAGACAGAATAATAGGGCACATCTTAAGACACTCATGTCTTGTTCAGTTAGTTTTCGAGGGAGGTGTAAGCGGTAAAAACGGCAGTAGTAGACCAAGGTATGAATATGACAAACAGATTAGTGCAGATGTAGGATGAGTCGTTATGTAGAAATGAAAAGTTAGCACAGGTTAGGGTGGCATGGAGGCTACATCAAACCAGTCTATGGACCCTAACAACAACAACAACAAGATTTCTTCTCCATTCATTGCACGACCTTACTCCGCCATTATCGTTTATGAAACACGATACTTGAGATTAGTCCAGGTCACAGCCATAGATAAAAATATTGTTCAGTCTATATCGAAGAATAATCCGAAAGTAGAAAGACAGCTCCCGCCTCTGTGGTGTATTGGTTCGTGTGATTAGCTGCCATCCCCGGAGGCCGGATTCTATTCCCAGCTCTGGCACGAAACTTGAAAAGTGGTATGAGGGCTGGAACGGGGTACACTCAGCCTCGGGAGGTCAACTGAGTAGAGGTGGGTTCGATTCCCACCTCAGCCATCCTGGAAATGGTTTTCCGTGGTTTTCCACTTCTCCTCCAGGCAAATCCCGGGATGGTACCTAACTTAAGGCCACGCCGCCTGTTCAGCATACGTAGTAGATAAGGCCGCCTGGGCGAGATACTGGTCCTTCTCCCCAGTTGTATCCCCGACCCAAAGTCTCACGCTCCAGGACACTGCCCTTGAGGCGGTAGATGTGGGATTCCTCGCTGAGTCCGAGGGAAAAACCGGCCCTGGAGGGTAAACAGATTAAGAAAGAAGGAAAGAAAGAAAGAAAGAAAGAAAAAAAGCCGTCATCAGATGTATTTTAGAAGGGATCGAATATGCAAATCCAATCGCACAAAAATTGGCCAACAAGTAATATTTAATTTTATAATAAAATGTATATTTTTATACTAAAATTGATTATGCAGGGTAAAACTGAAGGTCTTAGAGGTCGCGGTCGAAGAAAGCACTCTTGGCTGTGGAACTTACGTGATTGACAGGACTAGATTCTACTAGATTGATGAGGACAGCCAAACATCGTGCAGACTTCACTCTGATTGTGCCCAACCTTCAATAATGGAGAAAGCACTACAAGAAGTAGATACTGAACCCGACAGGGGCATGATCCAAGGACCTTTGGTTGATATCGATCTCCATAATTACACACGCAATGCTATTAAAATGAAAGAACGCTGAAAATGATTAATATACATATCATTAATAGAGGTCATACCGAAACTAATTAATATTCATACCATTGAGATAGATAAATTGTGTATTTCAAAATTATTCTGCGAGATTTCTTTGTCTGCGACTTATTGCGCAGTATTATCCTTTGTGTAGCGGGGGCCCCGTAGATGAAGCCAAGCCAACTTAGACCCGGGAGGGGTTATGAATGGGGATTCCCTGTGACATCACTCGAGAGAAGACATCCCTCCTCAAGACTCACAGAATGAGGGGAAACTAACTTTTTCGAAACGGAATATAGGAGCCATCTTGGAATCGGACTGGCCAACTTAATTACCTACGAGATAGAAAATTAATAAAACTCTAATTAGGGGCTCATCTCCCGATTTAAAAGGGATAAATGTCATTGGGACATTTATTTAGAGTGTTTAATGTCCTCTTCCGTGATAACTTTTAGCCGAAGAAAGAATACTGTGTTGTTTCTGCGTGGAAAAGTACTGGGGCCATCTGTTTAGTCTCACGACAGCTCCTCGAGATCGGGACTTCACCCCGTGAGGTAGGGGAAGCAGAACAGATTTTAATTAATTTAAAGAGATTCACCGAAGGATAATTGAGTGGTTATGTCTAAATCGCACCAACTAGATATTGGTCACCGGTCGCCCGCACTATTTTACCTCGAGTACGCCGGGAATAGGCGCTACGCAAATTAGGGGAAGGGGTACCGCTCCCTAGTAAAAACTATTGCAGGACGGGACAAGCGTCAGTCCGGGTTTGCGGTTCATTGACGGCGCAGCTACGCTCTTTTAAGCCCTCGTTAGGTCTTTGTTCAATAGAAATTAATTCCTATTCAAGCTGAAATAATCCAATTTGCATAAACAGTGTTTAGTTTGATCTCTGTGACGCCAGTGTTAACCTTTTGGAAAACCGTGACGTGGAAAGTCATATTATTATGATTACTATAATATAAGAATCTTACGTAGTCGCATAGGAGATCGTGACCGGACGTTCACATTGAACGCTGTCAACCGGAGTGTGACTTAAACAGTGTCGTTGTGTCTGTGCAGGATTAAGTGTTAGCGGCTCCAACATCATCAAACAATGGCTCAGCAACTTCAAGATGGAATATTAATGGAAATCATCACCGTGGTGCCCATGGAGGAGGAGTAAACTCAGGATGGACTTCCCGAGTTGACGAAGGCATCATCACCATGTGATAGAGATGAGTACAAAGTTCTAATATCTGGCATGCATAGAAGGGATGGGAATATTTATTGTAAACTGACGCTATAAGGGATTTAAAGATGTAGTCCTGTGGAAATAGAGCGCCGGAATGGGCGCGTAGTAATTAATTCTTAGCTTAGGAAACCGACTACAGGTCTGAGTAATCGAGTGTAAATAATTAAGGGAACATAATACTTTAGCTTTGCTTGGGATAGTGATTCTTTCAATTATTTCTTTCTTGGGAGATTCTGTTGTTTATTTGCGTCAGAAGACCAGTAATAATTAGTTTATGGGAGTGCAGTGAGAGTAGTTATTAGAGTATTCATTAATTTGATAAGTGCATGGTATATAAAACGGTAAGTACTGCGGTATGCAAAGGCACGTCACTACGAGACCCAGCGGCCAACGTGACAACCTCAAATTTCCACCCTTTGAAATACTTAGATAAGGAGTGATAAGTTTAAATTGTTGTGGTGATTAAATATACCAGGAAGTGATCATAATAAGTGTATTAAACATCGATTCGTGTGAAAAGTAATTAATTAATGCATGTATTGCCATGTGACGATAGAGTAGCCGTGTGCCGACCATCGATTAATTAGCAGTCAGTAATCAGATGTTAATTGCCGCGCGAGTGCTTAATTGTGTTGTAATTGCTGTATAGATTCCGCGCGATGGCCACGTATAAGTAAGGTAGCGGGTAAGCTATGTAGAACGACGATAATAATAATAATAATAATAATAATAATAATAATAATAATAATAATAACAATCGGGCAAAGATTACCATTATGGGACGGGAGTCGCGTTGTAAGGATGATATGATACTGCTGGGTAGATGTGTGTTTCTTTTAAGGTGAGTTGCGCGAGTCATTTTAAGACCGCAGTTTATTGTGGAAGTACGTCCGAGTGATGTGTTACAGTTTCCTTTTAAAAGGGAATGTTACGCCTGTTAATGTGGGTGGACCCCTAGGGGAGGGTGAATCACCGTCTGGCCTTGGCCCAGCGTGTTTTTTTTTTTTTGTCTGAATGTCCCGTAAGCGGAGGAAGGAAGGACGTGGCTGTTAAAAGGGAAGTTGGTTTCTTTGAACGGCGAAATAATGTGATCTACCTAACACGGCAGAGCTGTGAAATAATTAACACACGACCCGGCCGATGATGGTAATGTTTGCCAATGAATCGTTGTTAATTGTACCAGTATAATTAGATAGGGATTACAGGACCCTGCCTTCATCGCAAGAGGTTGTCAGTTCGATGCTCAACGTAGGCATTGGAGGCCTACAGTGTCAGAAGGAAGATCAAGTGCCTTTTACGTGTTTTTCTTGCATATCATGTACCATGTATGTGTTTTTTTTTGTGTCATGTGTGGTTGTACATAAGGTCAGTGGTGGTTCTGTCCATCAGCTCGACGATGCCTAGAATAGCGAGGGTCGGTTCGATCCCAGGTGTTGTATCATATGTGTGTATTTTCATTTTTTTTTCATTTCATTGGGAAATTTAGGTCTTTATTATAATAGGGATTGCTCAGACGTGTGGTCGGACGCATGTTAGTTTTATGTGTTAGCGATAATATAGCCTCAGTGTTATGATAAAGTTTCCATTCGCTATATGTCACGATACATCGCTTCGCGATAACGTACTCGTTTCTATCACGTATAACGGACTGAGGTCCACAAACAACCTACAACAAATATTTGTAAATTTTAATGTAATGCATTAGGGTAATTTAATGCATCATTTCCCATTATCATTAAGGTTCAATAAACCGGTTTGTGAGTCATATATTTTAATTCGAAGGTGTTCTCATTTTTAGTTATATGCCCCGCTTCTCCTCCCTTGTACGCCTCTAAGCTTTACTTTTGTTCAGCGCCTATTTATTTCTTACTTCATGACCTGTTAGCGACCCTGTAGATCTCATGCCGGTGCCAGTTAGGTAGGGGCGGGTGCATATACAAAATGGCGCTTCCACCGTGGTGCGTATATATAAATAGGCGCGTATATTTATTCTACATGACTTGTACACGTTGCGCCATATACAAAATGGCGGCCCAATGTGGGACGTGTTTTACTGTTAAATAGGCGCGTATATTTATATTATCTGACATTTCCACGTGACGCGCACATATACAAAATGGCACGTCCAACGTGATGCCAGATAAAAGGGCGTAAGTGAACTGTGGGGGCTCGATATGTCCGTAAATAAGGGCTACCCAGATTTAGGAAATGTAGCGCCATATAAAATGACATCTAATGTGTGGCTATATAAAATGACGCTCCAGGTGGGACATGTTTTACGGTTTAATGGACGAATTTTCATGTTTAATAGACGCATAATTATCCCACATATCGCATAATATTAATGCGAAGATAGGGGCGTGTTGTGGTGATTAATAGGCAAGGCATACTTGTGCGGCTTTCAGGAGTGGGCACGATTATTTTGGTAACCCGTGTCTGCTTCTGACATTTCCACGCGAGGCCCAGTTCATTATAGTTGAATAAGTGACACCTTGATGTCAATCTTAAATCGTTTTATGAATGAGAACACAGTCATGGTCCAATGATATGGGCAGAGCCATGACATTCGCGTCAGCAGGGGCGTATCCAAAATTCAAGGGGATTAGTTTGAATCCCGGGAAACAATAAAATGAATTTCCCATAAGTGAGGTTCGAAGTGAATAGTGGCTCTTTCTTAGTGCATATCTATTCACGGATATTAGCCAGTGGTGTGTTTCTTCACCAAACAACCTGCTATTAGGAAAAATATTTTATGTTAGTATAACCGTGGATGAGAAGAGGTAACCTCACGCCTACTTTTCTTTTTCAAGTGGCAGTGGGTTGATTTCATGGGTTCAGTTTGAGATTCTGATGACTTTGTGTGTTTGAAGGACCTCAATGCTGAAGGCATGGGTTGATTTACTGGCACTATACCACAGGTGTTGGTATTTAAAGTCGAGCCCAGTCTTAGAATTACAGGTCAACCGGCAACTGTATTAACTGAATTTGAGGGCTAACATTACCATCATTTCGGAAATTTCCCGTTGCTTTTCATATAAATTTCATGAACCTTAATGATGTTAGGCAGTTAGGCAGCTTCAATTATAGCCGTTTTGAGGCTTAATTTGCAATGATGATTAAAGTAAAAATTATTTGAAGCTGGAAAAACGTAAAGTTTGGATAGAGGAATCCTTTCTTTTAAAATAAATAATAACTATATATTGTTGTGGATTGTTGATGCCGACGTTAGCGAGGGGGGTCCTGTCATCTCAAAGGATAGCGACATGGATAGTGAAGCCATGCGGGCTTTGATGGAGGAGATTAGGGAGATGAAGAGTAGCGTGAAGGACGATATTAAGACACTTGAAAATAGAATGGAAGAGAGCAGGAAGGCGATGGAAGATAAGATGGAGGATAACAGTGCGCAGATTAGGGAGATGAAGGACGGTGTGAAGGACGATTTAAAGGCGAATCGGGAGGAAATGAAGGACGATATTAAGACGCTTGAAAATGAATGCAAGCGGGGGCGTGCGGAGGTCAGAGAACAACTAGAGAACTTTGACGGTAAATTAACACATTTTGAGGTTAAATTGGAAGAAAACCGAACCGAGACTAGTAAGATGATTGAGGAGAAATGCAGTAGTTTAATGAACAAAATTCAGGAGGTTCAACAACAATGCGAAAAGGGGGCTAAGGAACTAAGCGATAAAATAGACGCGGTTTCTCAGCTCAATGCCGTTGTTGAAATAAAGGTCGAGGGAATAGTTGAGCGGCTTGATCAGGTTGAGACCAGTATCGAGAGAGACATAACTCGCGTGAATGGCGAAATCGTGGATGTCAAAGGGAAAATCGATCAGCTGAATGGTGAAATGGAACAGGTCAGGTCCAAAGCGAATGACCGCGACACGAAGATCGAAGAGATAAGGGAGCAGGTCGAGGATAATCAGACAAATATCAGGATCGTTGAAGAAAGGACGGAGAAAGCATTGGCGGTAATCGAGGCCCTGGACGAGAAGATTACGTCGGTATCGCAAGCAGCGCAGTCCGATACGAAACTAACTTTTGCCAGGTTACGGAAGGAAGTGTCAGGACAAATAGTAGGAGAGACTGCTAAACAGATCCACGAATGGAGCGAAGAGAAAGGCTCGAAAATGATGGTGAAATTGGAGATCCACGAAGAACAAATTAACGCACTTCGCGAAGAAATAGAGGGAATGAAGAAATTAGACATTCAGGAAGAACCACATTTCAAAATGGAAACAGCTGGAATGAAGAAAATGGAATTAGGTAGCGGATCGCACCAGTTAGGATACAGTCTGTTCAAGGAACAATTACCTGGCAATGAAGAATATAAGTTACCGGCGATGGACGAGAGGACGTCGACCTTGCTTGGCCAAAATTCGTTACCTATGTATAGCCTCTTACGTTCGGCGGACGATAGGCCAAAAAAATTCAAACCAGGCACTAGGACTACGCCAAAAAGTTTCCTCCGCGAGGTAGATGATTACATGGCGGATCATCGGGTACCAGCGGATAGGAAATTACGAGTAGTGGAAAAATTCTTGGAAGACCAGGCCCTTGAATGGTTTAAAGCTTTCCGCTACTGTTTTGATAGCTACGAAAGCTTTAAGAAGCTATTTCTGGAAAAATACTGGGGTTTGGACACGCAGCAAGGGCTTAGGTTAGAGCTTTACTCGAGGAGGTACGCTTCGGGAGGACCCACAAGGTTCTGCGATTATTTCACGTCCCAGCTGGTGAAGATGCGCGAACTGGACAGCCCGCCGACTGAAAGTGAATTAATAACCGCCATCACAAAGCAATTCCCAGCTGACGTCCAGCGCATGTTGATTGCGGCAAATATTCGTACGGCAGTGGAAGCCGAGCACGTGTTAAGACAGTTGGATCAGACATCTCATATCGGGCACGGTCGAGCTAGAAACGTAGAAGCCGTCAACACGTTAAACGTTCGAGAGGGAGATCAGTCGGTAAACCGGAGTACTCAGGTGACAAGTACTCAGACTGATGCTCAGATAGGCAACCAGAACAGGAATAGTAGGGATTGGCGATCTCCGAAGTGGGAAAACCACCAATGGAAGTATCGAAATGACCAGGGTAGGAGTCAATGGTATCAGTCAGGGAGGTACAACCACGGACAGATCGGCGCACGAGGGCGACGACCTTACGAGAGAACACCCAATTCATACTGGGGTAACCGTGATCGACAAAATAACAAACCGCGAGAATACTATCGGGGTGACCTAAATGACAGGAGAAATGAGTCACGCCGTTACGTCAGAGATCTGCGAGATACCCAGGCCGGAAACGATAGATGGAAAGATTCAATGCAGCAGTTTGCTAAGTCGGATGAATGTCGAGGGGCAGAGAGCCTCGAACTACAGGCGCATAATGCTGCGAACCGTGCCAGTAATCTTGATCCCCGCGCACCACCATATACAAGTGGAGGCGGAGGTCAGCTAAAAAAATTAGGAAAACCTAGTGAGGAGATAGTCGGATTTTCGAGGACTACCGACGCAAAGGGGGAACCGTGGACGTCCGTGACCATCACATCTTGGATAGTCCAGCCCGATGATCTCGTTGAAGATCCCGTTCAGGCATGTCCAAAACCAATTAGAGCGTTACCCGTTATTTATGTCCGTGTCAACCAGTTGCTGGTTCGTTGCCTTGTAGACACAGGCGCGAGCGTCAGCGTGGTATCTAAAGTACTAGTTAAAGAACTGGAATCGAAACAACATATTCCAATCATTCCGATTTCGAATATTAAGGTTCGAGGAATAATTCCGGACCGCACGACTACATGCAATAGCCAGGCCTATCTAGATTTGGAAATCGGGAACAACATCATATCACATCCATTCATAATTCTGACTAGAATGGAATATAATATCATCATTGGAGCTGATTTTCTTCGGGAATTCAAGGCGGTCATTGACATGGACAAGAATGAAATTAGATTCAGGAACGATTCAATTCAGGGAGATGTAAGGTTGAACGACTTCGAGGGACAACACGGGGAGGAGAAATTTTGGACCATGGAGATAGAACAATTGAAGCATGAAGGAGGAGATTGCTTCCCAAACTGGGATGCCTATCGGGACGAGATGATCAAGGAGTTTGAAGGGATGATTTTCAAGTTAGAAGCGGAGAATGAAGGACCATCATTGGCGGAGGTAGTCCAAGAAAAGATCGACGAAGCGAAGATAGGGGAGGAAGACAAAGGCGCATTACAGAAAGTCATAGAGAGACACGAAAATATATTTGGTTCACGTCCAGGAAAAATTCCAAATTTCAAATATTCCTTAGTCGTCAACAATTGGGAACCATTCCGGCAACGACCATATCCGATACCTGAAAAGTTTCACGCTGGAGTGAAGAAAATTATACAGGAGATGGAAGATAACGGAATTATATCAAAATCACCTACACCATTTTTGAATCCGTTGGTCGTGGTAGAGAAGGGCAACGGTTCGTTGCGGGTTTGCCTCGACGCGCGAGCAATAAACCAGCGATTAATCCCAGAGTATGACCAGGCCCCGTGTATAAAAGGGGTCCTTAAGAAGTTCCGGGGCATGAAATTATTTAGTGGAGTTGATTTGACATCATCATTTCATCACGTTGAACTTGACCCAGCCACCAAAATTTTGACCGGATTTCTGTTTGATGGGCAAACCTACGTTTTTAACCGGTTACCCTTTGGGTTGAAAACAGCAGGGTCAGCGCTCATTAGGGCACTAGATCGTAACCCCAGTGACGAAGTTAAACAGTTTACGGTGAGGTACGTGGATGACATCCTTATTGCATCAGAAACTTTGCCAGAGCACCTGGAGAAACTTGATAAACTATTAGCTGATTTAGAAAGGAACAACTTCAAGGTGAACCTACCCAAGTCTAATTTCTGCCAAAGGAGTATCCTATTCTTAGGTCATGTGATCGACTCAGAAGGAATTATGCCCAATCCTGTTAAATTAAAGGCAATTCAAAATTTTCCAAAGCCGACGAAGGTGAAACATGTCAGGCAATTTTTAGGAATTTGTAACTTTTTCGCGGATCATTGTCCGAACTACACCAGTATAGTTGCACCATTACAAGATCTCCTTAAGAAAAACAATAGGTGGAAGTGGGACCTCGCCTGCGATGAAGCATTTGCTAAAGCAAAGGATCTGATGGCCCATAGTGTAAAATTAGGATATCCGGACTATACACAAAAGTTTATTGTGCAAACTGATGCGTCGATTATAGGAGTTGGGGCAGTCCTATATCAAGAGACGCCTGAACCCGAACAGAGGATCACCTATTTGGCCTTCATGAGTCGCAAATTAAGATCGCACGAGTTGAAATACACCGTGACCGAACTGGAGATGCTCGCGATCGTGACCGCTCTTAACCATTGGAAGAAATACATTTATGGGTATCCAATTGTGTTAAGGACGGATCACAAAGCTCTGACATTCATGATGAAATCTGCATTAACAGCGAGAGAGTCAGCCGGTGGTGCTTGTTTGTGCAGCAATTCGACATTACAGTTGAGCACTGCGCCGGAAAGGCAAATGTAATTGCAGACGCCCTCAGTAGAAATCCGGATCCGGAACCTATCGTAGTTAACCAAATACAGTTGATAGAACAAGGGGACCGCGAAATCATAGAAAGGCTGCGGACTATGGGTGAAGAACAGCAGAAATGTCCGGAAATGAAGAAATTGATCGATTTCCTTCAACGTAGAGTACAGCCAGGGACGGAGGAATACCGTGAACTTCAGAAAGGATCCGAGAAGTACCAGTTTTTTAATGGCATGCTGCATAAATTCGTGGACGAGGACCACACGCAATTCAGGATCGTGGTTCCAACGACGTTGCAGGTTGATTTAATTTGGCTCGCTCATCACGTTACAGGTCACGCAGGGAGAGATAAAGTGATTGCTACACTTCGGGAAACTTTCATCTGGAAAAATTTGAGGAAAACTGTTCAGCAGGTACTCCTTACTTGCGACATTTGCCAACGGGTAAAACCCAATCCATACCTACTTAAGCAAAAACCGAAGCCGTTGTTGCCAAGTAAACCTCGGGAACTGTTCGCTTTAGACTTTTACGGACCACTTCCCAAGGGAAAGAGAGGGCTTCAATACATTTTGGTATGCGTGGATGTGTTTTCAAAATTCGTCACTCTCTGTCCAATCCAGAAGGCAAACACTAGAGCCGTCATAAATCAGTTGAAAACTAAAATCATACCACGTATGGGCAAGCCCGAATGTGTTCTCACTGATCATGGGTCGCAGTTCACATCGGGAAACTTCAAGCGAGACATCGACAACTTAAACATCAAACATCATTTAAGTTCAATTAGGCATCCGGAGTCGAATCCCGCAGAACGGATAATGCAGGAAATCGCAAAATTTTGCCGTATCTACTTTCCTAGACAACATTGGCGTTGGGTGGACGTGATTCCTGTTATCACAGAAAGTATCAACGGCACTATCCATGAATCTACTGGCCAAATTCCGTCAGTGATTCATTTCGACAGTTTTCCGAAGAGACCATGGCACGAGGTCTTAAAATGTCCGCAGGATCCTAGGCTATCGGTTGAGCTATGCATACAGGAGACAGCAAAACATTTGAAGGCCCAAGCAGAACGAAGATTACGTCGTCTCCGTAACAAGAGGTACCATCGACCACTGCGCGTAGGGGAACTTGTTCTCGTTAAACGACCAACAGTATCCGATCCACCTAACAAGTTCTACCACAAGTTCGCTGAACTGTACATCGGTCCTTACCGAGTCATCCAGAACCTCGACAACAACGCGTACAAAGTGCAAAGCATGGACGGCGCGACCGAAACCATCTACAACGCGTCAAATCTGAAGTTGTACCATACGTCCGGAGGCAACTTAGAAGACGTGGACAACGCTGAAGAACTTGGAGCAACGGAAGAAGAAGACGATGAGGAAGACGGAGAAGAAGATCGACGTGACGTGTCAGATGAAGAGTCGGGACCAAATGAGGAAGCCGAAGAAGTCAATCATTTGGAGAATTTGTTTTCACAGAGTGATCTTGGGGATGAAGAATGTCCAGAATGTCAGTACCTGGAGAACTACAGAGAAGCATTGCGTCAGATAGCATATTATTTAGAAAGAGAGAACCAGGAACTTCGCCAGAAAGCAAAGGTTTGGAAACAGTTGTGAATCGATATTGACAATTGAATATTTAGCGACGAAATGTGTCCAGTGCCTGTACCCATTTCTTCTCGGGGAGAGGGGAATATGAACCCGACAGGGGCATGATCCAAGGACCTTTGGTTGATATCGATCTCCATAATTACACACGCAATGCTATTAAAATGAAAGAACGCTGAAAATGATTAATATACATATCATTAATAGAGGTCATACCGAAACTAATTAATATTCATACCATTGAGATAGATAAATTGTGTATTTCAAAATTATTCTGCGAGATTTCTTTGTCTGCGACTTATTGCGCAGTATTATCCTTTGTGTAGCGGGGGCCCCGTAGATGAAGCCAAGCCAACTTAGACCCGGGAGGGGTTATGAATGGGGATTCCCTGTGACATCACTCGAGAGAAGACATCCCTCCTCAAGACTCACAGAATGAGGGGAAACTAACTTTTTCGAAACGGAATATAGGAGCCATCTTGGAATCGGACTGGCCAACTTAATTACCTACGAGATAGAAAATTAATAAAACTCTAATTAGGGGCTCATCTCCCGATTTAAAAGGGATAAATGTCATTGGGACATTTATTTAGAGTGTTTAATGTCCTCTTCCGTGATAACTTTTAGCCGAAGAAAGAATACTGTGTTGTTTCTGCGTGGAAAAGTACTGGGGCCATCTGTTTAGTCTCACGACAGCTCCTCGAGATCGGGACTTCACCCCGTGAGGTAGGGGAAGCAGAACAGATTTTAATTAATTTAAAGAGATTCACCGAAGGATAATTGAGTGGTTATGTCTAAATCGCACCAACTAGATATTGGTCACCGGTCGCCCGCACTATTTTACCTCGAGTACGCCGGGAATAGGCGCTACGCAAATTAGGGGAAGGGGTACCGCTCCCTAGTAAAAACTATTGCAGGACGGGACAAGCGTCAGTCCGGGTTTGCGGTTCATTGACGGCGCAGCTACGCTCTTTTAAGCCCTCGTTAGGTCTTTGTTCAATAGAAATTAATTCCTATTCAAGCTGAAATAATCCAATTTGCATAAACAGTGTTTAGTTTGATCTCTGTGACGCCAGTGTTAACCTTTTGGAAAACCGTGACGTGGAAAGTCATATTATTATGATTACTATAATATAAGAATCTTACGTAGTCGCATAGGAGATCGTGACCGGACGTTCACATTGAACGCTGTCAACCGGAGTGTGACTTAAACAGTGTCGTTGTGTCTGTGCAGGATTAAGTGTTAGCGGCTCCAACATCATCAAACAATGGCTCAGCAACTTCAAGATGGAATATTAATGGAAATCATCACCGTGGTGCCCATGGAGGAGGAGTAAACTCAGGATGGACTTCCCGAGTTGACGAAGGCATCATCACCATGTGATAGAGATGAGTACAAAGTTCTAATATCTGGCATGCATAGAAGGGATGGGAATATTTATTGTAAACTGACGCTATAAGGGATTTAAAGATGTAGTCCTGTGGAAATAGAGCGCCGGAATGGGCGCGTAGTAATTAATTCTTAGCTTAGGAAACCGACTACAGGTCTGAGTAATCGAGTGTAAATAATTAAGGGAACATAATACTTTAGCTTTGCTTGGGATAGTGATTCTTTCAATTATTTCTTTCTTGGGAGATTCTGTTGTTTATTTGCGTCAGAAGACCAGTAATAATTAGTTTATGGGAGTGCAGTGAGAGTAGTTATTAGAGTATTCATTAATTTGATAAGTGCATGGTATATAAAACGGTAAGTACTGCGGTATGCAAAGGCACGTCACTACGAGACCCAGCGGCCAACGTGACAACCTCAAATTTCCACCCTTTGAAATACTTAGATAAGGAGTGATAAGTTTAAATTGTTGTGGTGATTAAATATACCAGGAAGTGATCATAATAAGTGTATTAAACATCGATTCGTGTGAAAAGTAATTAATTAATGCATGTATTGCCATGTGACGATAGAGTAGCCGTGTGCCGACCATCGATTAATTAGCAGTCAGTAATCAGATGTTAATTGCCGCGCGAGTGCTTAATTGTGTTGTAATTGCTGTATAGATTCCGCGCGATGGCCACGTATAAGTAAGGTAGCGGGTAAGCTATGTAGAACGACGATAATAATAATAATAATAATAATAATAATAATAATAGTAATAATAATAATAATAATAATAACAATCGGGCAAAGATTACCATTATGGGACGGGAGTCGCGTTGTAAGGATGATATGATACTGCTGGGTAGATGTGTGTTTCTTTTAAGGTGAGTTGCGCGAGTCATTTTAAGACCGCAGTTTATTGTGGAAGTACGTCCGAGTGATGTGTTACAGTTTCCTTTTAAAAGGGAATGTTACGCCTGTTAATGTGGGTGGACCCCTAGGGGAGGGTGAATCACCGTCTGGCCTTGGCCCAGCGTGTTTTTTTTTTTGTCTGAATGTCCCGTAAGCGGAGGAAGGAAGGACGTGGCTGTTAAAAGGGAAGTTGGTTTCTTTGAACGGCGAAATAATGTGATCTACCTAACACGGCAGAGCTGTGAAATAATTAACACACGACCCGGCCGATGATGGTAATGTTTGCCAATGAATCGTTGTTAATTGTACCAGTATAATTAGATAGGGATTACAGGACCCTGCCTTCATCGCAAGAGGTTGTCAGTTCGATGCTCAACGTAGGCATTGGAGGCCTACAGTGTCAGAAGGAAGATCAAGTGCCTTTTACGTGTTTTTCTTGCATATCATGTACCATGTATGTGTTTTTTTTTGTGTCATGTGTGGTTGTACATAAGGTCAGTGGTGGTTCTGTCCATCAGCTCGACGATGCCTAGAATAGCGAGGGTCGGTTCGATCCCAGGTGTTGTATCATATGTGTGTATTTTCATTTTTTTTCATTTCATTGGGAAATTTAGGTCTTTATTATAATAGGGATTGCTCAGACGTGTGGTCGGACGCATGTTAGTTTTATGTGTTAGCGATAATATAGCCTCAGTGTTATGATAAAGTTTCCATTCGCTATATGTCACGATACATCGCTTCGCGATAACGTACTCGTTTCTATCACGTATAACGGACTGAGGTCCACAAACAACCTACAACAAATATTTGTAAATTTTAATGTAATGCATTAGGGTAATTTAATGCATCATTTCCCATTATCATTAAGGTTCAATAAACCGGTTTGTGAGTCATATATTTTAATTCGAAGGTGTTCTCATTTTTAGTTATATGCCCCGCTTCTCCTCCCTTGTACGCCTCTAAGCTTTACTTTTGTTCAGCGCCTATTTATTTCTTACTTCATGACCTGTTAGCGACCCTGTAGATCTCATGCCGGTGCCAGTTAGGTAGGGGCGGGTGCAATACATTCTCGAAAGACGAGGATATTCGTAAACTGTGGATAGCCGGTGACAGAAGAGATGACGTGGAATTCTACCGCCTCCACGGTATGTTCATACTATTTCAAACATTCTTCGCCGGCCAGTCTTTATGCGACTGAACGTACGTGTTTGCTGAGGAAAAAATCTCTGAAACGCACCAATACGTCCACCCGCCATACATCACAAGTGGTACCGTCATTTACTTTCATTTTAGGGGATATTTTACAAGGAAAAAACTTATCAACATAGATTTCTTTTAAATATAGAGCCATGAGGACTTCGATGTGCATATAACTCGTTACTGAATGTTGAATGTTATTTGCTTTACGTCGCACCGACACAGATAGGTCTTATGGCGACGATGGGACAGGAAAGGGCTAGGAGTGGGAAGGAAGTGTCCGTGGCCTTAATTAAGGTACAGCCCCAGCATTTTCTTGGTGTGAAAATGGGGAAACCACGGAAAACCATCTTCAGGGCTGCCGACAGTGGGGTTCGAACCCACTATCTCCCGATTACTGGATACTGGCCGCACTTAAGCGACTGCAGCTATCGAGCTCGCTAACTCGTTACTATCACGAACTTTACTGGCTAAAACCTGACCAAACCCATAAATATCACATACTTGCATTAATACATAAACACCTACATAACAACTCGCCTCAGTACATTTCCTCTAAAGTTCACTTTCTCACCTCATTTCATAACTAATACTCGCACTGGATCTAAAACTTGCAATTCCTCTTCACCATTCATCCACGTTCTTTTGCTGTGAGCGGTTCCAGACTTCGGAATTCCTTACCAGTCAGTGTCAGGGACTAAATTAACTAAATTCAAGAGATATTGCCGAGATTACCTGTTGAAAGCTACCAACTGACGTTTGCACTGTACAACTGTGTGTGTGAATGGCTATAGACTGTGTTTGTCTGGTGTATGTAGACCTAGTTGACAGTTGTATAATATGTGCATGTATTGTGTGTGTGTGTCTGAGCAATATTATTTCATATTGGTTAATGTACAGTATACTAGTATAATTCCTTTATAAATGTGGGTGAGAGTGTGCGTGTGAGCATAATGTAACTCTGCTAAAGTATAAGGTAATGAATCTGCAGAAAAATATTGTAAATGTATTTAAGTATAAGAGAGGACTACTGTAGGTGACTAAACTTCGCCACTTGAAAGTAGACAAATAAATAAATATAAACACATGTTCGGTTATATTCGCCTGTTGCTATTTCTTCATGGATGCAGTACTTCTGCATGTATCTCTTTGCACAGGCCAGAGCAAAATGTAGCTCCCACCCAAGTCTGTGTTGTATGTCCGGCGCTCCCTTCTCGCTCCGTCAGCCAGCTGCACGCGCGCCTGTGTATCATTCTGCTAGCTTCGACGCGCAGCCCTCAGTGCGCGTGCCTGACCATCGAGTGTACTATAAATAGGAGCTCCCGGCCTGCTCACTTGCCCACTTGCCCCGGTGTCCAGCTCCAGAATACACCCTACGTCGAGCACGGAGGCTACTCCTCTTGAAAATGTGCTTCGACCAGGTGGACTGAATTTCTGGCAGTACGAGGTTTCACCTCTGGTCACCGCTCCCTTACCTGTTTCCGCTGCCTATGTCCCGTAATTCTTTTACAAGCCATTTTCATTCCCTAACTTATGCAAGCTCCCTTAGTTTCGCTAGGTGGAATTTCTTCAATCAATTGAACTTGCTTTTTAGGAATTCAGGCACTTCAACAAACAAGGACTCTCATGAACATTTATGTTAGTGTGCCAGATAGTTCTCGACTATCAAAGTGTCAATTCACAAAGACTATCTTTTCAAGATAGAAGTGTATATAAAGACTGCAAACCTGTACATATTGTATAAAGACAGACTTTTCTCAAGATTCAATATCCCTTTTTGCTTCAAAATAAATTTCAGTTATTTGTGTAAATATCATAAAGTGAAGCAATAAAAGTTGTGTTTTGTAAACTTCAACCTTGGTTACAACAGTCTCAGTCTCATTTATATCTCTGACAGTGTAGAAGCTTTTGAATTGGATTGGCCGTATGGCTTTCAGTGCCGATAGTGTCCGAGGACAAGTTCGACTCGCCAGGTGCAGGTCTTTTGAATTGACTCCCGTAGGCGACCTGCGCGTCGTGATGAGGATGAAATGATGATGAAGACGACACATACACCCAGCCCCCGTGCCAGCGAAATTAACCAATTGTGGTTAAAGTTCCCGACCCTGCCGGGAATCCAACCCGGGACCCCTGTGACCAAAGGCCAGCACGCTAACCATTTAGCCATGGAGCCGGACAGCGGTGGTGGTGATTACTGTTTTAAGAGGAAATACAACTATGCAACCATCCTCTTTAAAGCACTAATCAGAGAGAGAAAATGGAAGGGATCCGACACTTCGAAAAATGAAAATATTGGCCAAAGAAAGACGAGGGCCGCGGAGGGCGCGAAAATGAAAGACTCCCTAGACCTCGATACCTAATACCGTCGGGGTCGGAAAAGGAAAAGAGTTGACCAAGGGAGGTCAAATACGATAGATGAAAGTGAGAAGCCTGGCACAAGTAAGTGGGAGCAATGCCAGGACACAGCTAAGGGCGCCTAGTCGCCAACCCACTCTCCAAAATTCAGAGCCCCTGGGACCCCTTTTAGTCACCTCTTACGACAGGCAGGGAATACCGTAGGTGTTATTCTACCACCCCCACCCACAGGGTGTCTCTCTTACTCATCATCATGCCTTTGTACACCTTACTATGGCGCCGCCATCGGATTTTGCGGTTTCCCTATAACCACATAACCTTAAGTGGCGCTTTTTCGAGGATCCAACCAGCTTCCGGAGTGAAGACTTAACAGATACAGGATTAAGGACGTAACAGGTTCTGTGTTTTCAAAAGTGAATTAGAGTAGCCGTCCGCCTCTCTGGTGCAGTGGTTAGTGTGATTAGCTGCCACGCCTGGAGGCCCGGGTTCCATTCCCGGCTCTGCCACGAAATTTGAAAAGTGGTACGAGGGCTGGAACGGGGTCCAATCAGCTTCGGGAGATCAACTGAGTAGAGGTGGGTTCGATTCCCACCTCAGCCATCCTGGAAATGGTTTTCCTCTAGGCAAATGCCGGGATGGTACCTAACTTAAGCCCACGGCCGCTTCCTTCCCTCTTCCTTGCTTATCCCTTCCAATCCTCCCATCCCCCACCAAGGCCCCTGTTCAGCATAGCAGGTGAGACCGCCTGGACGAGGTACTGATCATCCTCCGCAGTTGTATCCCCGACCCAATGTCTCACACTCCAGGACACTGCCCTTGAGGCGGTAGAGGTGGGATCTCTCGCTGAGTCCGAAGTAAAAACCAACCCTGAAGGGTAAGCACATTAAGAAATAAAGAATTACAGTAGCCGCCTCTGATCTATGAAGGGCATCACAATATTGCGGGTGGTCACATTCTCACCATACGATTTATGTGTACAATATAATCAGGTAAAACTCCCACAGCGCCATTCTGACAAGGAAAATCGCACAAATCCTTCGCAAGGAAGAGATAACTATTTTCAGCCCGGAACAAAGAGCACCGCTTCCCAATTGCACTAAATTACCAGGTTCTCAGGGCAACAACTGCTATATAGCCTACTTCCTATCATCGATTCCAGATTCTCACTTAGTTCGAGTATCTAACGCATTAATTAAAACTATATTTCGTAGCTGTGAAACACGCAATCAATATTCCCTCGCATGAAGACTATATACAGAAACAGCAGGTCTTAATAAGCTTCAGCAGTCTATCGGTAAGATAATGGAAAAATATATAGTTTCATTTGTTCTACTTCAGCGGCCCATGATCGATAATCGTGCGTTTTCATCTTCAACAGCGTCTGGCTCAATGGCTAAATGGTTAGCGTGGCGGCCTTTGGTCCAGAGAGGCCCGGGTTCGATTCCCGGCCGCGTCGGGGATGTTAACCTTAATTTGTTAATTCCGATGGCTCGGGGGCTGTGTGTGCCGTCTTCATCATTAGAATTCATCACAGGTAGGGGCCCATACTCAAGCGCGCAGGTCGCCTATATGGCGTCAATTCGAAAGACCTGAATCAGGCCTCTTCGGAGGTTATACGCCTTTATTATTATTATTATTATTATTATTATTATTATTATTATTAATATTAATATTATTATTATTATTATTATTATTATTATCATCATCATTATTTTATATAATCTTTCTGTGTACATCATACGATAAATAAATAAATCATCATTATCATGTAGCCCCCGTGGCTCAGGTGGCTGCGCACCGGCCTCTCACCGCTGGGTTCCGTGGTTTAAATCCAGGTCACTCCATGTGAGATTTGTGCTGGACAAAGCGGAGGTGGGACACGTTTTTCTCCGGGCACTCCGGTTTTCCCTGCCATCTTTCATTCGAGCAACAGTCTCCAATATCATTTCATTTCATCTGTCATTCATTAATAATTGTCCCAGAGGAGTGCGACAGGCTTCGGCAGCCGGCACAACTGATATCCTCGCCGCTAGATGGGGGCTTCATTCACTCCATTCCTGACCCGGTCGGATGACTGGAAACAGGCTGTGGATTTTTCATTATTTTTATCATCTTCAACAGTGAGTGAATTTCAAAACACAAGCTTCCAAAATCATCTTGGCCCATGTAAGGAAGAATACTGTAGAAAATATCTCCCGTATTTCACTGGAGAGCTTAAGACTTCCAGTAAAAATCCCGGTATCTCTGAGATAAAATCTTAAATTCTTAGAACTTAGAACTGCTTACTTATATCAAGCGAGTGAGCTTGTAGATATTCATGACTATTGATATTTTGGTCACAGCCACGTGACCTCCAGTTTACATAGAAACCGAACCATACGGACACAGCTATTTTTCACTTCAAAATCCCCAAGTGTACCTACTGGGAAGCGAACAACGGCCACCTTGGTGAGAAGCTAGTGACAATGCCACTCGGCTATCACGCCCCTCTGGGCATAAGAGTAATCACGTCTACATACAGACCCCAGAGCTCGATACGGCAGTTATTATCCGTAAGCTCGCACAACAAAACCAGCACGGTCCTCCTATTTGTCTGATAATTTCGATCCCATCGCAACACCAGATTCCCCTTCATCACCGTTCAGTTCAATTTCTTTGCTCGGGGACATGTTCTTATTATGGAAGACCTTACATCAAACTGTAGCCGTGTTGACATGAAGGAGCAAGAAGGATCAGCACAAACTGTGATAGAGATGCAAGCATGTTTGTTTACAAATCGCTAGTCTACGTTTGCACTGTGTCGGCAGACGCTTTGAAGATAACCAATAAACCCACACAGATAACGTCTTAAGAAACACGAGCTTTACACATAAGCTTGGTATCTGATGCAGCTTCACAAAGTGTCTTCGATGAAGGACATCAATCTAAAGATATGATGATCCCACTTTTTCATTTCCAACACCAGCACATCGATGACGAAAAAGAAAGGAGGAAACAGATTGTGGAACTTATTTTAACGAAGAATACGTCTATCGTTTCATTCCAGTACTGGGTCTCTCGGTGTGTCCCAAACGAATGACTTCAAGGATTTGTAGTGGTTTCTCGTGCAGATGCTTTAGTTGGAGCCCGACTTACTCGATCGGATTCAAGTCTAGACTTTTGGCTGACCACTCCATTCTGTGTACATTGTGGTCTTGCTGAAATTTCTGAACGATGTTGACACATAAAATATGAAGTATTGCGACCGACGAATTTATAAGAATGTTCACGGATTCATTATACTAACCTGAGATCCACAGTGTTACCTGAATGAAAGTCGTTGCACTCCATTGTTCCTGTTTTGTAAAATGAAATATCAAGAGATATAAGTAGGCATATAACTAACCAGCAATAATACCAAGGCAGGGTACTACAACGCCCACCAGTGTAGGAAAGAAACAAGTTCCTAGATTTATGGAGACGCGAGTTACCGCCCCCTCCTTAACTCCTCCATCCATCGCAGAGTCTGAAGTTGACAGCTCACTGCCCCACCAGCAAACATTTGATCGTGATCGACGAGAACGCTCAACATACTATGACTTTCCCAACAATAACTCCCAAACAAATCACAAATCTTGCGCCAGCGGTATTGGAGTTTCATTATTTTCAACTAGCAACCCGCCTCTGCTTCGCACGGGACCATTTTAGAATTATGGTGATAGACCTTTTCATTACAGCCATTTGATATTCAGCCCATTCGTGTACTTTCAAAAATCGACGATAACTCCAAAATAATTTATGTAAATTATACTGTAACGGGTAATATTTTATCTTGGTTGCCGAACTGAGTAGCTCAGATGATAGAGCTCTCGCTGGCCTTCTGAGCCAAACTTGGCAGATTCGATCCTGGCTCAGTCCGGTGGTATTTGAAGGTGCTCAAATGCGTCAGCCACGTGTCGGTAGATTTATTGGCACGTAAAAGAACTTCCGCGGGACAAAATTCCGGCACTTCGGCGTCTTCGAAAACTGTAAAAGGAGTTAGTATAATGTAACATCAATAACGTTAGGGCCCACTATTAAAGTATGAAGGCTTTCACGGCCGGAGTTAACACGATAGAAGTATTCCGGGCTATTCTGTCGTGGTCTACTTCTCTCATTCCTGCCAGACGTTTCGACTACTACTGCGGTAGTCATCTCCTGTTTTATCGTGATTGATTGATTGATTGATTGATTGATTGATTGATTGATTGATTGATTGATTGATTGATTGATTGATTGATTGATTGATTGATTGATTGATTGATTGATTGATTGATTGATTGCGTGTGCCTTCCAGGGAGACCCGGTTTAAGTCTTTCTAGTTGACGCTCATGGGTAACGTGTACGTCTGGGGGGGGTGAGAGAGAGAGAGAGAGAGAGAGAATTGAATTGAATTGAATTGAATTGAATTGAATTGAATTGAATTGAATTGAATTGAAGTGCATTTATTGATAATTTGGATGTCAATGAAGCTGAAAATCCCCTTTATGAAGCGTCTTCGTATAATACAATACAGGTCTATGAACACACTAACTACATTTTTATAATATTAAAATATTAAATTAAACATTAAATTTTAAAATTGAAAATACAGATACTAGTAAAATTAAAACATATATTATATAATAAGTAAGAAAGTAAATCATTAAGCCTATTTATTATTTTAGACTACAAGAATCTAAAGAATATAAAGCTAAAACAGAGAAACAATTTTCTTAGAAATTACATATTTCTGATTGTGAGACACAAGAATGCCTGATCTCAGCCCCTTCCATACTCCTCCAGGAAGATAGATGTTAAGCACTGCTTTAGTTGGGTACAGTTAGTGTTATTTGCGAAACGGTGAAGATTAAAGACGTTAAAGATACGCGATACAGTGCAAACAAAAGATTCGTTAAATTTAGTGGTATGATAAAGGGGAGTTTGAAGGGTAGTTTTTGTAAACCTACTATATCTGTTATGTACAGACTCCATGGGTTTAAATGCATTATAAAGGTAGAATGGGGTCTTCAGTTTGAGAATTTTGTGCGTAGCAACAGCTACTGAGATTTCCCGACGTTCATGGAGTTTAAACCATTGCAGCTGTATGTAATAGGGTGTTATGTGTTCATCACGTCTGGCATTTGTCACGCAACGAACACATGCGTTTGGTGCCCTCTGTAGTCGTATGTCCAAAGTTTCAGATAAGTCGTTGTATACGACTGAACCATAGTCAATTATTGAGAATATAAAACTTCGAACAAGTAGTTCACGTTTCAAAATATGCATGTATGACACAACTTATTTTTTTTTTCAAATCACATTTGACGTATGATCAGACCAGGATAGGGTTCTGTCGAATATTAGACCTAGATTGTTGACGGTGTCACTATAATGAATATCTGTATGTAGAATATGTAGAGAGAGAGAGTTGATAGTGAAGTAGGGAGAGGGTGAAACACAGCCTACTCCGGTTGAATAATACTAAGAGGTCTGCTCAAGGCTTTATGTCGCCGCTCGCCATACGTCTTCACTCCTTATGAACACCGTGGAGAGGTTTGGGATTGAATCCAGCATCTAGTGATTAGAAACTGTATACCGCCACCTGCTGGCCAACATTCTGACGGTGAATTTTTTAATATCTTTTAAATTAATTTACACCAACGGGACTCGAACCGACGGTAACAGACCATAGAGACTTGACGCCTTAACCAGGTGATTAGATTTTATTTTCGTAGGATTATTGAACTGATTAAACAATGTATTTTAATATCCTATTATGCGATTAATCTTAAACTCTGGTTTCTGTTTTTTTTTACTGTAAACTATAGGCCTAACATAAAAACGTTTATGGAGGGCTAATAATAATAATAACGGCGTGTGGCCTCCGGAGAGGGCTGGTGCAGGTCGTTTGATTTGACTCCCGTACGTGACCTGCGCGTCGTAATGAGGGTGAAATTATGATGAAGACGGCACATACACCCAGTCCCCGTGCCAGGGGAATTGACCAATTATGGTTAAAATTCCCGACCCTACCGGGAATTGAACCCAGGACCCCTGTGACCAAAGGCCAGCCCGCTAACCATTTAGCCATGGAACCGGACTATGGACGGCTATAGTTTATAAACAGATACGTACTATCTCAGGTTTTTTTAAATGTGTGCAGCCTTTCGTGTTCAACAATTCATCCACACATGCTCGAAGACTATCACTGATGGCTTAGTAGTGCAAGCCAAGAAAGTGCTTGGATGGTCGTTTTATCTTCGACTTCCTTCACTAAAACTGTCACTGTTCAGCTTTTAATATGCCTAAACCTTCTACAATAAATTAATATTCTATACAATGGTGAAAACCGCATAAAAATCGGTTCATTGGCTCTCGAGATAAGCCCA
Source organism: Anabrus simplex (assembly GCF_040414725.1). Taxonomy (NCBI): domain Eukaryota; kingdom Metazoa; phylum Arthropoda; class Insecta; order Orthoptera; family Tettigoniidae; genus Anabrus; species Anabrus simplex. The sequence continues at coordinate 220,482,888 of NC_090271.1, forward strand.
CGCAAACACAGACAACACCTGCGGGGATTTTATTTTATAAAATGCACTGATTCTTGTCTTGAGTATAAACCTAACCTACACAGTAAGTCTTTTTATACGGACAGCTTTTTCAATATATCGACTTCCTAATTGTGATGTTGACAGACAGCGGATTGAAAACCAATTTAATCTGAATGTAGTTAAAATCCTAGGGGACTAAATAGCTTCAGCCGGTATCAGACCCATGAAATTGGGATCACGAGTCGGACATACTAATCGAGAGAGGGTGAACGCAGAACCATACGTGAACAAGAAGATGCAGTTGTAGGTCCACGTTATTCGAAGCCACAAAAATACCAGTAATCTATCCCGCACATAAAAGGACACGCTGGGGAGCGGACAGCTCCATTAATGTCCACCATGTGATTAATTAACCCACTAATGCCCGCCATACAATAAATCATACACCAGAGAAATAACTTCATAATGTTTTGAGGAAATATGTTAAGGAGTTTGCTTTAATTACTAGTGTTGATTTATGCACTGTCCTTAGTTGAGTGATCTTATAACAGATAATTAAGCTGAGGATATATCCTAAAGTGAATATTTTTTCCTATAACTGCTGAACATTCAGAGTAGGTAAAATTATGACGAAGAAGAGGCTTTCGCTAGTTCCTGTAAATGGCTGTTTTGACCGTTAACGTTTATTTTGCAAAAAACGCTTATTTAAATGCCTAAAACTATATTCTTTATTTTTTGCATATTATTTTAATTGCTTCGATATATATCGTTCGTAGTAGAGAGTATAGCCCGATCACATCCTGCAGTTTGAGAGAACATCCTCTCGATTTAGAAATATCCTAACAGAAATGAGACAAAAATTTGCAGCAGAAAACCTTGAAAAATACACAAGAGTCAACTATAATGTAGCTGGAGAGAAAGCTGTTTCAGTACAGTTTCATTCTGTCTTCAAAGAATTGAGATCAATACCTAACTGGCACTTCTAAATACAGTAGAACTCTTATTTAATATTGCTCAGGAGATAATTAAATTTTGAATGGTTAATACAAGGTCCTGCTCCTTGGCTGAAAGGTCAGCGCCGAGGCCTTCGATTCACACGGTGCCAGCTTCAGTCTGGACAGGGATTTTAACCACGTCTAGTTAATTCCTCTGACTAGGAGACTGGGCGTTTGTGTTTCAACCAAAACACTCCCCTTCACATACACACCATCAGCCACCACAGAGGCACTGAATACATCCCTCCACATGGGATTGGCACCAGGAAGGGCATCCAGCTGTAAAACAAGGCTAGGTCTATACATACACTCGACCACACAAATACTGGCCGCCGCAGAAGATGACTTTGTTTCAAAATCCTCTCGTTTAGGATGAACATATTGTGCAGGTGGTAGGATTCCGTGTATCATCTCTTCGGCCACCAGCTATCCACACGTTACGAAAACCGTCGCGTTCTGAGAATGTAAAAAATTAAATATTTCTTTGCCGGCAAATTTTTGTGCGCTAGAGTCAGGGGTGGAACAAATGTGATACGGGCCCGCCTGCCAAAATAAAAATTCGGGCCCCCCTCAAATAAAAATTCGGACCCCCTCAAATAAAATGTAAAACCTAAGAATTACTAAAATAAATTTAATTACAGCAAGTAGATAATATGCAATATATTGTCAAATTATATAAACAAAGGGATTATTCAGATTATTAAAATATAATTTTAATATGTTTTATTAGGCTCCCTCCGTGGTTTAACAGCTAAGCTCCTAAACCACACACAACTTAGTTGTTCGTACTTACAATTGGTTTCATTTTACAGTAACTACAGAACTATACTCTGTAATCGATGCCAAAGTATCAGTTATAATAATTTATTCGATTACAACACAGAAAAGTATACAAACAAAATTAAATCAAAAACCGTTCAAATAAAGCTCGAAAAATATCAAACATTCGCATTGTTTACAGCTGTGTTATAGTAACTGCTGCTATGTAGATGCAACCAAATGACAATTCCTCTACGTACAAACTGTAAAACAAACGATTTGGAAGGATTCCACAAAACTGCCCGAACCACTTCCGTGCAGAGTGACATTAGGCTAGATATATATGTTTTGTATTTATTTTTGCGAGATGTCTGAGGGGCCCCTTAAGGGCCAGGGCCCTAACGTTACGCCCCTGGCCAGAGTGAACATCACAGTTCACACCCACGACCCCCAGCGGGATGTAGGAAAAGCGAAAGAAGAAGAGGAAAAAGATAGATGCTTATACATATGTTGACATTATGATAGTAATTATTTTAACCTTTTTAATGTCTTTTTAGGCTACCAAAACAGTATTTTAATGCCTAAATGAAGTCAGCTTACAGTTAAATACAGCGGGCCTACTATGTGAGTGGGTCGAAATTGAAAACCCGGCAAAGGCAAGTGTGATTTTTTAAATGACATAAAAACGTCCGCGCGGTTCGGATTCTACATTAGACAGGAGGTCTGATGGCTACGATCACGATATGAACAGCCATGCAAAACTACAAGTTTGCTTGCTTGATAGAGAAAGAAGCTCCAAGAATATCAAAGTTTTATCTTCAGAGGCCGCAATTCCCTTTAAAAAGAATAATGACGGAAATGTTGGTAATGTCCGCCCAAAAGCATAGATTTTTTTGAATTTTGGGCTTATAAAATTGTTGAATTCTTCCTAATTCAAACATGTCGTTACTTTAACCCTATCATCATTTTTAAAATTCACGGTTAGAGAGTAAGTCCACGCATTCAGTTGCTGTTTTCTCACTTTCATATTTTTCAGTAATCTGTCATATCAAAATGCATCCTGAATCACATTTTCAATTATATTTCAGTAAATCTTCTAGCGTATCTATAAGGAATAGAAATGATTATGCATTACTATGATCAAGTGAATATTACTACTTTTCTTAACTCCTAAAATAGCAATGAGCTGTCCTGCTCCTTAGCTGAATAGTCAGCGTAGTGTCCTTCGGTTCAGATGGTAATGGGTTCGATTCCAGGCCAGGCCGGGGATTTAAACCATAATTAATTTCTCTAACTCGGGACTGGGTGTTTGCATTTATCTTAATACAGTACATATCTTCATTTACATGCAACACTTCACACCTTCAATCACCACAAAAATACGCAATAGTGACTACAACCCTCCACTAAGGGTTACCATCAGGATAAGCCGTAAAACGGGACTTATTCCACACATAGTGCCGATCACAGGAAATTTGAAAAGAGCAAGGAAGAAGAAGAAAATAGTGAAATGCTTTTTTTTTTAATTTTGGAAGGAAGACAAAATTGAAAATGTGTACCTCCTGATTTTCTTGCCCGATAACGAAATGCAAAGTAACTATTAAGTAGCCTATATAATTGTGTTAAGGACCTGCTGTCAAAATTTCATCTTCAAAATTTGTTTAAATGTGACGCAAGGAGCATTTTTCCGTGTTCCATGGTGAAATGCCAAAAAAAAAAAAATTCTATAGGTCACAAACCGATCGACCAATATTCTTAAAACGTCTGTGATGGTTCTCCGTAAGACTATGTATTAGTGGTTAAAATTTAGCGGTGATGGATAGAAAACTGTAGAAGTTCAAATTTCAGTCGTAACTGCCATAAAAGAATATCGTCGTTGCGCCTGCGCGAACCGCCATGTGATAATATTTTTGGAGACATAACGACCCGCACCAGACATATTAAGAAGAGCGAGAATTCCTTGACAATTGTCTCACAATACTGAACCTTAGATGACAGAACCTTACCGACCTTCAGAGCTGCCAACATTAAAAGATAAGAAAACCGTACTCGAGATAAAAATTGACCGTATTTCCGGCCGGAGGACCGTACAGTACAATTTATAATGTTATCGCTTTATTGTGTATTTATGACAAATTTCACTCTCTTCACGGATGATTTTGTCTACATATTTTACTCGTAAAACGAGCGATACATTAATATTAATACTCTACAAAACAACAAAAGAGTAAGTCACCGATATGTCATTCATCAAAGGTGAAGCTATCAGTTTCATCCTCCAAAGGGATGTTCTCACTTTCTGCTGTTTGTGATTTTGTGCTCGAACTGTAGAGAGATGTGATGCAGTTCAACTTTGATTTTAGTTGGTGCGAAAATCTCGGATGTGGATCCATCTTTTTGTACACTCTCACGGCTAGATCACACGTATTAATTGTCGACATAATTAATTTCTTGTTTCACTTTATAAGTAGATATATTTTACCGAAAACGCCCTCACAATCGGCACTCGAGTGAGGTAAAGATAAGGCAGAGAGAGCAAGTTGAGAGAGATCTTTTATAAAAGGAATCTCGTCAGAATCGTCTTTGGAACTTCAGCAAGTGGTCCCAGAATTCGTCTAGTTTGGTGATATATGGGTGCTATACGAGAAAGTAGAACCAATTTCAAATGTATTACGGAAAAGAAGGTTGAGTTGACTGTGCGGGATAGATCTGTTTACAAAAAGCTCGTCGAAAGTCATAAATGGGGCCGATACTAAGATCAAGATCCAAATCACAAAAGCGGAGTCAAATAGGAGGAGGGAAAGAATGAAGAGGTATTAGAAAAGAACGAAGACGTGCTGAACAAGTCACTCGAGATCCTAAGGTTCGAAAAGAATTTTTTAAAATCACAAAAATGAATGATGTGAGAAGTGAGAGGACACATGAGATAGAAAAGACTATAATTTCCCTTTTCATTGTGTTCTATTATAAAGATTATTTTTTTACTGAAAAACACATTTCACTAGCAAATGTCACAAGACTGTATATAAAGCGTACAGTTGAAGAGTCGAACCGTACACCGTAAGGGAAGAGCAAAATACCGTATTTGTACGGTTCAGACAGTACGGTTGGCAACACTGCCGACCATAGCTCCAAGCTAGAATATTTCACATACCGATTTATGCAGGCGCAACAACCATATCTAGTGTGCACAGAGAGCGCGGCGGGTTCTACCGACACTGTGAGTCACTGGAGACTCATGCTAAGCGCCCTGTATCGATCGCCAAGCACTTCTCTCCTCACTCGGGCTTGCAAATATTTACCGAGCCTCAGTGGCAATCCTTGTAGGGCACCGCGCATAACCGCTTGACATGTTTACTGCAGAGTCACAACAGAAATTAACGGGGAACAAGTGACAGAAGTGATAGATGAGAGGGTATTAGCTCGTCAGCATCCTCAATGTACACTCACGAGTTCTAATAGCAGCTTGTTCCAGTTGAAACTTAAAGTCGACCATACCTTTTTTTGCTAGTGGCACCGACACAGATAGGTCTTATGGCGACGATGGGATAGGAAAGGCCTAGGAGTTGGAAGGAAGCAGCCGTGGCCTTAATTATGATACAGCCCCAGAATCTGCCTGGTGTGAAAATTGGAAACCACGGAAAACCATCTTCAGGGCTGCCGGCAGTGGGATTCGAACCCACTATCTCTCGGATGCAAGCTCACAGCCGCGCGCCTCTAACCGAACGGCCAACTCGTCCGGTAACCATACCTAAGAGTTAACATATAAACTTTCAACCTGGTTCTACTGGGTTTGAGTTCCGTCTCTAGCAGGGCCGGCGAGCCCATATAGGCGAACTAGGCGATCGCCTTGCGTGCCAGGATGCCGTGGGCGCCACTGCGGTGGATTTTCCTTTCATCAATGCATCAAATCCCACCCCATTGTGAAAAAATAAAAATGCAAATTACCTTACGAATTTCTAAATGCCAAATAACGGTTTAAAGTGAATTTCTATTCAGTTGTTCTTGACAATGCCATCAGTTCCATAAATGAAAGATGTCTTCAGATTGAACAGGTTTCCTCCATGTTTAGCTTCCTATAAAATGTGCGTGAATGTGAATAAATATTCCGAAGACACACTGAGGAATGTCTAATCACAGAGGTTTTTAATTTTTTTACATCGCACCGACACAGATATGTCTTATGGCGACGATGTGATAGGGAATGGCTAGGAATGGGAAGGAAATGGCCGTGGCCTTAATTAAGGTACAGCCCCAGCATTTGTCTGGTGTGAAAATGGGAAACCACGAGAAACCATATTCAGGGCTGCCGACAGTGGGGTTCGAACCAACGATCTCCCGAATGCAAGCTCACGGCAGTACGCCCCTAACCGCACGGCCAACTCGCTCGGTTACAGATAAAGCTTTAACCCATTATGACACTAAAAGCAATGACGCCAATAAGATGTGCAATGAGCTGCAACTGCATGAAGAGTGCCAACAACAACAAAACACACTACACCACACGGTGTCTTGAACTGTATTTATCGCCACAACCTTTCATAGAGTGTACCATATTTATACACTGCTCTTCGTTGTTTTGTTTTGTTTTGTTTTTGCCGGAGTTTTTTGTTGACCCTTCCTGTTTCCATTGTTTTCTTCAAAAACTAAAACTAATAAAGACGTATATACGCTCTATAATGAAACAAGAGTTACTGGGCTGTGAACTTTGTCCATAAAACAGGATATAGGCCTAGTTCGCCGGGGTGAGTAGCTCAGACGGTTGAGGCAGGTTCGATCCTGGCTCAGTCCGGTGGTATTTGATGGTGTTCAGCCTCGTGTCGGTAGATTTAATGACTCGTAAGAGAACTCCTGCGGTACTAAATTCCAGCACCTTGGCGTCTCCGAAAACTGAAAAAGTAGTTAGTGGGACGTAAAGCCAATAACATTATTAATACAATAAAAGTATAATTAAACTTTCTGAATTAATGTTTCCCACATCTTACACGATATTCAAGGCAGAAAATATTCCTACAAGGTAACAGGCTTACAATAATAATAATAATAATAATAATAATAATAATAATAATAATAATAATAATAATATGACCTCAGCTATTTTGATTTCACGCTATTACGCCAGATACAGCGTTCGCACTGTATTATATCTTCTGGTATGGGCCAGAACTAGTTTGCTATACCTCGACGCATCTCAATCTAACCTTTGTTTTTGACAATATGAAAGTGACAGAAGCATAACCAGCGTCAGGAACACCATTCCTTATGCCCCAATTCCTGTGATGAATGCTGCGATATACAATAGAAATAAATGCCGAGCCTTCGTAGCAGACAATTCAAAAATATATTTTGAACTGAAAAGAACAGACAAACGGAGTGTAGAAGTCAAGTTGTTTACTTACATGGAGGGAGTTGGACATATCATCGCGGTACCTCAAAAGAGATGCTGTTTGTTGAGTCAACAGATAAGACTTAAATCGTATCGTCAGCTGGATCGCTTCAGTGATAAGATCCATACCCTCTATTCTCCTGTGTAGTTTCATAAAGCCTTATGTTTCATAATCGAATGTTAAGTTGACAGTACTTTTCATTACTTCTCATTTCAATTACATTTAAATAATGAATATAGAGATTCAGGCGATCAGAAGTTGTTTTCTATTATACATAGTCATTCATCAACTTTAGATTCATCTCTTGCGAAAAATAGTGTTTGCATATTCTGGTATGGGCTAGAACAAGTTTGCAATACCTCAACACGTCTCAACCTAGTCTTTAGTTTTAACAATATGGAAGTGGCAGAAGCATAAGTGACTAATAAATCAACAACCAAACAAATACATATAAAATCATTCACTATACGCATCACCGTAATGCTTTATGCAAGGGGGAGACTACTGAGTTCCCCCCCCCCCTCCCTCCCAACATTTGAGAGTTTCCTTTTATTAAACTGAAACATAAAACAATATATAGTAAATATTATTAACTGAAGCCCGCCTGGTGGCCATGATCGTTAAGGCGTTGAAGTCTACATTCTCTGACACCGTGGTTAGCTGGTTCGAGTCCCGTTGGCCGAAAAAAATTCCACCATCAGAATGCTGGCCGGCAGGGTAGAGGAGGTCGTGTTATACAATTTCTAACTAGAGTGTGTGCTAAAAGCCTGAATTAAATTCCAAACCTCTCCGGAGTGAGGGCATGTGACGCTGTTGATGGTGATTCGTCCGTCGGATGGAGACGTACAGCTCTGATCAGACCTCTTGGTATTATTCGACAGGAGTAGGCTACGTACCGACACCAGGTTTCACCCTCTCCCTACCTCATTGCCATCATCCCACACCCAGACGCGCAGGTCCCCTATAGGTGTCAAATAGAAAGACCTGCACCAGGCGAGTCGAACAATGCAAGATCCATTTAAATGTTTTTATTGTAATCCATCTCTTACTTGATTATAACTTAAGCTGCACCTTGACCTGACATTCACTCTAATAAGAGTTATAGAAAATGACCACTCTTAAAAAATAATCTTACGACGGCGGTATACAAACTGATAACAAAACCAAGTCCTCGGACACTCCCGGCACCAAAAGCCACACGACAGATAGATAGATTATCAATTGAGTTTCTTTGTTAGTTCCACACATTCAAAGTAATACCTGCGTCCATAAATAATAATAATAATAATAATAATAATAATAATAATAATAATAATAATAATAATAATAATAATAATAATAATAATAATTTCAGCATTCCAAACATACGTATCTTCGAGTGCTGAAAATATAAAACACGAATTATTCTAAATGTTCCATGAACATGTATCTCGAAACGATGAAACTGCAACAAGCTTTGAACTATTGGCTTTTAACTTGAGCCATGATGTGCATATAACTTCTTACTATCAAAAAGTCCATTAGCTAAAACCTGACAGAAGTCGTACTGTAAATATCACATACTTGTTTTGATACACATACTCCTGCATAACACGCCTCAGTACATTTTCTCTAAAATTCACTTTCTTTCCTACTTTCATAAATATAACACTGACGCTGGCATTACCCTTGCTATTCATCTTCACAGTTCATTCATATGCGTGTGACCGTTTCCACATTTTGCAATTTTTACCAGCCCGTACTGGTGACAGTAAGTAAATTACTGTCCTCGTACCGAGGTGGTGCAGCTATTTTTAGGCACACCCCCAGACGTAGGTGAGCTTCATGAACCATTTTAAGCACATACCAATCCTGGCAGTACCGAGAATCGAAACCAGGCCTCCGAGGATGGCTGCTAACAGTTCTAACCGTTACCAGGCACCCTAACTTCGCCACATGAAAGAAGCCAAATTAATTAATTAATAATATTAAAGAAATAAGCATGTAATTCGTGCTTGGACTGGCCGTTACGTGATTGCAATGGAAGGATGCCACGAACCTCGGTATCGACCATTAAGAACATTTACCCCACCCCATCTTGACGAATTCTGCTTACGCCACTGCATCAATGAATTACTGAAAAAAAATCTTACAGTCGTTATCTATAATGATACTATATATTTTAAATCGTTTAAATCATGACGGAAACATTAGAACTTTTGAGATGGAGGAAGCTAGGTAGATCTCCTTCGGTCAGTTTTCCTATGTCACTTTTATTCCAGTATTGCCCCACTCCCCGCAATGGCCACATTAAGTACTGATTTGTGGAAGTATCATGCAAACCTGAAAGCTTTCGTCAGAAATTACTCCACCAGAGATTAACAATTTAAGAGATCCCGCGCAGGGCCAGTGAGTCTTGCATAGCTTCCATGCATTTTACCGCACTTATGTCATGTTTCCAATTTGATTTCCCTTGGTTAAATCTCATCATCTCTTCTCGACGGAGTTAGGTTTGTTAGATTTAAACCTCGCCTCCAATGCCCGTCCGCTTTCTTGACCCTGATTTCTGAAGAGTTTTCAACTCCCCTTTGATAGTTATTAGTGATTGGTTTACCACTTAAAACAAGAAACGTCACATCTAAATAAATCATTAACCTCTGATTTGTCGGCCTAGCACTGCTGGTAGTTTACAGTATATGGAAGGTACACAGGAAAATGGACTTCTAGATTATTATTCTATTTTTTACAGTAGAGAGTTTTAAGGAAAACTACGGCATTGTAAAGCTTCGAGTCCAATGCATTTGTAACTTTATTTATTTATTTATTCATTCGTTTATTTAAGTGGCTTACATATTTCCCTTGCATATCACTATAGGTATATTGTTACACGATATTTTCCATATTCAAACTGATAACACATCTCTACCAGCAGCGCATAATTGTACAGTGAAAACAGAGGCTCACTGTATAATAAAAGTCCATACTTTTTTAATCTATTATTAGTTAATTTCACCATAAAACAGATAAACACCACAAAAAAACATCCATTACTGCACATATGAAACACAGACTGCCTTCACACACACCAGTCACATCCAACACAGTACCGACGGAAAAATAGAAAATAGAATGAACAATGAAATGTAACACAATCACACAATTGAGCACATTATTGAAACATAATAGCAATATATTATATTCTACGCCTGCAAACACGTTAAAGAAAAATACGCTATTAACACTAGCTCAATCAGCCTCTTCTGAACACACATGAAGAATATACGGGATTTTTTCTAAAACGAGTCTTTTTTTTTTTTCCTGTAGGGCACAGCTTCAAGTGGAAGTTTTAGCACTAACAAACTTATTTTCCTTGTTGCAAATAAACTACTCAAGTGAGATACGCATGGAATGAACTTCTTTAAAAAAGAATTGCAACAAGCCCCTTCTTACCGTGCATTCTCCCTACTATGTATGTTCAGTGCACTTGACTAATATATGAGAGGACTCAGCCCCGTGCGTATCTCTAGAAGTAGGCATCTTGGTTCAACCATTGCCATTACAACACTAGCTAGGTACAGTATTTGGAATCATTTTGCCATGCGTTGTATGCTTTTCGTTTTCTATCCACGTGGCTTTGAATTTATCATGTTCGTCTAACCAGTCCTGATGCTTCCTGTTGATGAATCCTCGTCACAGGCTGAGAGTATCGCTATTCAATGTCATCTAGAAAAATGTGATCGGCCGACGTGGTGACCACAACGTTTTCAACAACAGTGACGAAAATATCAGTCTGATACAAGAGATCGTAGAAAGAAACGAGATAATCTGAGAACTGACCGCTACGTTCTTCATCAACAAGGAGCGTCGATAAATTCGATGCATCAGCAATGCAGCAGAGCTTGCTGTACTAGAATTAGTCTCTTTAGCCACCTACGAAACCTAATCAGCAACAATGATGCACTCGGAAGACCAGTGAGTGATGATGAGGATAATGATGCTGCTGCTGTTGCTGATGATGATGATGATAATGATGATGATGGAGCTAGGGATTTATAGTAATTTTCTAAATATTGGGTTGCATTATTTTTCGCTGGTTGTTTAAAGGGGCCTAACATCTGAGGTCATCGGCCCGCAGTATTTTTTGATAGCAGTCACGATGTTTGTTGCTAGAAGAACTGGTACTTATTTTCTGTCTCGTATGCTGGCAGCATCTGCAATTTTCGAGAGTTGGATGGATTAAATTCTATTTTCAAAGACTGGGTAATATATATATTACAAGCTGCTTTGCGTCGTATCGGCACAGATAGACGACGATAGGTCAGGAAAGGATTAGGAGTGGGAAGGAAGAAACCGTGGCCTTCATTAAGGTACAGCCCCAGCATTTGCCTGGTGTGAAAATGGGAAACCACGGTAAACCCCCTTCAGGGCTGCCGACAGTGGGGTTCGGATCCAAAATCCCCCGAATACTGGATACTGGCCACACTTAAGCGACTGCGGCTATCGAGTTAGGTATTATTTACAAAATATGCATATACAATTGCATTACATTTGTTATAAACATAAACTAGTAGTTTGGACATTTGGTCAACAGAACATTAGTCCTTTCAATGAATAGCCTACCATACCTTAAACACTGCAAGACAAATTATGAATCAATATGTGTGTGTTATATCCATTACACAACTGAGCATATACCCTTACATATGTGACAATCCATAGACTTCAGTAGCCAGTAGGCCCTCATTTTAGCTTTTATAACAGGAGCTAGCCTCCTAGGTATGGATTGTATATGCTTTCAGGTCACTGAAGGAATAGTCTTCTGCCTCTCGTTTCGCAGCATCTGTTTCAGTACACCTTTGTTGGTGAATTTGTGCTTTTGCACATGCTTCTCCAACACCCACCACTGATTTTTTGGAGAATGTAGTGAAGTTTCCAATCCGTTTGGTATACAATAGACAAATGTTCACAATCCACAATCCAGTGTGTTGAGGGCATCGCCTTGGCCCCGAGCCCAGTTTAGTTACACTTTCCTTCACATTTTTGGGTAGTACTGATAACTAGGCATACCGGTATCAGTCCATGGTAGTTTCAATGAACTGTAGATTACCCACACCGGAACTTGATATACAACCGCAATCCATGATAGAGCCACCCCATATTTGACAGTAGGTCGCAGATCCTTCTTTTCTAGGCCTTTATTGCACTCCAGCCATACATACAGCAATCCATCGGCCCCATCGTCTACGAACATGACCGTCCAAAATTCAGGAAGACGTCATCTAGCGAACATAAATCTCTTTCTTTTATTAACAGTACTTATCCATTGTTTCTTTCTGCCAACTAGTCCTTGAAACCCATTTAAGGTTTTCCTAATGGCCTACGATTAGCTTCATATGAAGCGGAAAATCTGCTCTCGGATGCAATTGTCTATATTTTTTTTATTTATTTACTTTAGGTAACAGACCAAACAGCCAGATACAAATTCAAAAATATGAACAGTAAATATAGGCCTACACTTACATACACATAAGTATCTTATGAATCTTCCATGACAGTGTACTTGGATTTCGTAGTTTTGATAGTTCTCAGGAGGATGCAATTGTAGCGGTATATTTATCTTAAATTTATCAACAATTTCCGAAACTCTAGAAAGTCCGATGTTTCGCAAAGATTACCGTGTAGAGCCAATTTCAAAATTGCACAGCGTTCTACAATTGTTGTCTCTCTTCTACCACTCATTTGGCATCTGGTAGGCTACATCATATCAGTCGCTGCGCCCTTCCGAGGTTTCACTGAACACACTGACTTCATCATTATAGCCTAAAATAGGGCCTCTCAGGGTACATGCGCCTGGTGCATGCACTGTACACGGTGCAAAAGACGACTTCGCTTGGCTGACCAGAGTGCAGACCCCCACTCCTCGATTTGGAGCAATAGCGCTGTCTCTCTCTTTCCCCACGCCTGTCTCGCTCGCTCCCCCTATCTCCCTCTTCGTCACTTGCTCCGTAGCGCTCCAAATCCGAGCCGAGTTGAGCCGAGCTTAGCCGAGTAGCCCAGAGACGAAGCGTTGGTCCGAGCCGAGCCGAGCGGCACCGATGCACAGTGCACGGAGCTCTTGCGCCTCGATTTGCACGCGTGAGATTTCGAGCGTTTGAGAGGCCCTGGCCTAAAATATAAATGAACATTGAGGTGTGCGCTCAATTTTGTGTTTCAGTTTTATATATCCTTTATGACTTAAATTGTGAATATATCTTCCAAAGCAGTGGAGTTAATAATTTTTCAACTAACAGGATACACGAAGGTCACAGTTTGGTACTACTTATATTATATTCGTGCTTCATATACTTGCTTACCTATAAATTACGAAAGTTTTAACATTATGTCTTATGTACACTCAATTGTGAAAGCAACTGTATGTTATCCACTTCGCTAGATTTCAGGCCACTTAGATGGAATTCCATTTAAGACACAAAATATCCAGATACAGTTCCTCGTTTAATCTTTCTTTTCTCCTCAGAAAAGAATTTCGAATGCGATTTAAAAAAGATCTTCAGCATGGCTTTGCGTTTGGTGCGATACTGCCGGATTTTCTTCAACGCTGCTCTTGATGTTCCACGTTTTTCACTTTGCAGCTCAAACACGACTATAATCTACGTTAAACGGGAAGCTTTTACAAAGGAAAAAAATGTTTAGCCTGGCGCAAGTGATATTGAATGTAGTGACATTCCGCGGAGAACAACGCATTGAGTGGGAGGAAGAACGCGACTACATAGCAGCCGCTTGATTGGACAATATTCGGAGTAACCTCTCGAGGCTAAAACGCTTCTCATTTGACACAGACTATAACAACAGATCAACGCATATGCGCGTGCGTCGCTGCTAACGGGTGAAACCATTCTTGTTATGAAAAGGAGGATAGATGGTAGGAGCCCCGTGATGTAGAGGCAGCGTGCCGTGTTCGATTCCCGGCCAGTCTAAGGACTTTAATTCTACACTGAGAGCGGGGTTCACGCAGCGTCGTTAGACCAATTAAGGAGCTGTCTGATACGAAAGGCAGCGCACACTGTCGAAGAAGCCAAGCAATAGACTGAGGATGCCACGGTGATCACGTGACACTTCAATTTCTGCAAGTCGTTTTAGCAGGCCAAGGACCTTCATGGCCGTGTGTGCCACGGCTGTGTTTGTTTTAAAAGATGTTAAAGTTTTGCGTCCCACCATCTACTTTTACCTACCAGTAAATCTATCGACATGAGGCTGGCGTACTTGAACACACTTCCCTCTTAAAAACTTCACAAAGAGAAACCACTTATCTTTGTTTGTATACCGATGCGACCATGGAACATGAGCTTAGTTCACGGACCACACGGGGTTGAAGAAAGAGGAACCCTGATTTACTGCATCACTCCAGCCCAAAAGCATGTCAACAGGCCGTAATGTTTACGCTGATCGAGGCCCTCTCAAGATTTATTGTTTTAAGTTGCTGGCTTGTATCGCTTCCTTCTTGACAGCGTGGAGGATAGACGCTGTCTCGTGTAAAGCAGGTGGGCAGACGATCGTCTATTATCAAGTTCCCTCTAAATAAGAACACAAATAAAAGCGTCCTTGACCTCAGCTCTCACGTGTAACAACATTCCCACCTCCACCACCCACGCTACAGAAGAAAGCAACTCGCTATCAATGTAAGAGCAAGCCCATTTGCACAGATTACACGTGAGCATTTTCGATAATGAGTAGGGTTTGAAAATTTATGACCTAAAGAAGTACACAATATGCAAGCAAATACGCTCTAAAATCTAGCTAAATATGAACTTAAAATAGAGTAAAATTATAGGGATAGGTAGCAAGTATCACCAACATTAAAAGTGTCAAAAAGTGATAAACGATAATACAGCAGATACATTTAATCATGCAAACTGACAAAGCTGCAGTAGGCACGTTAAAACTTTATAAATTCATGCAGGAGCATATAGCCCTGAGGCACAGTTTTCACTCTGTTTTCCTAAAGAAGGACCAAAGGAAAGAAGTATTAGCATTAGCATTGACATCTGTTGGCGTATTTTCGTGCGGCATCACTTTCTCGGAAACGCGTGTTATAAACATGCTTCGAGAAAAGAAAGAAAAATACATCTATTACAGTATTCTGAAATCCTGTGTTTAATACTCGACGCAGATAAAATATACCTGATTAATTTCAACCATAATGCTCAAAATATAATCAAATAGAGGGGAATCGGGTAATATGAAATAGTCGGCCAATACGGAATACCACAATATCTTGCCTTTAAGATACTCCTCTCAGGTGGAAACTCGGCGAATTACGGTAAGTGTTCTCATGATGCTTTGTATTCAGTTTCGACATGCTCGTGAATGAGGTTAGTGCGTAGCGCAAGGATATTTGTTTTCCATATTTGAAAAGCTTTTGCAGGTAATTCTTTTAAAGCTTGTATTAATTACCGAAACTGAGTTTAGTCCTGGGAAATCCAATGTTACATATTGTACAAGAGTTGCTTATATTGCTACACCAGTGTAACTTCCTTGTTGTGCAAAGTTTATGGCATGACGAATCCTTTAATTCAAACTTGGTGTGTCGGGATATATGGAATACTGTTTTAGTTTCAAAGTAAAATGACGTTTAAAATTAATTAAAGTTAATTGTATTAATCCTGGTATATTATAACATTTAATTACCTATAGATCTCAGTTTCTGCATCCGTGACGTTTGTCACTGAATGAACAAGTGACTGTAAAAAGAAAACTCTGAATAATTAGTGTATACAGATTATTATTTAAGCTAATTACCAATTTTATTCTTTCGATTTTTTAAAATTTATGTACGTCCACCTGTAAGAACGTTCCTTAAATATAACTGAAAGAATTTATTGAAGCTGTATTTTGATTTACATATTATTTACCCTACTATTCCATATTAGCCGACTATTCCGTATTACCCACCAAGTGCAACTTTTTGAAAGAAATAATTTTGACGTGAAGACATTAACAATTTACAATTTAAAAATATAGAGAATCTTGGCTAATTATTTGAATTTTCAAACCATATTTATTTATATTTCATAACAGATTTCAGTAAGAAGTTATACTGCCAAAAGTAAATGGTATTCCATATTATACGACTCTCCTCTATGACCTTACATCATTAATAAGATAAATATGGCCAAAACAATAAATATGGCCGAAATATGCATCTAGAGACAGCTTAAAATTGCTTTAAACAGGGTCAGGGATCCATCATCCACAGTTTTTTTTAGTTCTCGGGTAAAATCTGCTCGGGAAAGAAATATGACTTTTCCTTGACATCCGAACCTTACTAATGACATTGAATAAAGAGAAATGCAGCAATTTTTATTTTATTTTTACTAGCGTTTTAGTGTTTAAACTAACACATTAAAGGTTTCCGGCGACGGAAGAAAGGGAAGGTAGAGGCCGTGGCCTTAATTAAGGTTCAGCCACAGCATTTGCCTGATACTGTAATGGGAAACCACGGAAAACCATCCTCAGGGTTGCCGACGGTGGAATTCGAACCCTGCAATTTTTAACAATCATACTTTTGAATATCATTTTCACGACCTTATTATAGCCTACTTGAAAAAGCTTATTAGATCGTGAGGAGTATTTAACATTTCTACGTTCTCATGCACAATTATAGCATGCGCCACTTAAAAAGGAACGCCAGTCAAGTCCTTCAAATAACCACAGTGACCAGAATCTCTCTCTCTCTTTTTTTTTTTTTTTTTTTTTTTAACAATTTGCTTTATGTCGCACCGACACAGATAGGTCTTATGGCGACGACGGGATAGGAAATGGCTAGGAGTGGGGAGTAAGCAGCCGTGACCTTAATTAAGTTACAGTCCCAGCCTGGTGTGAAAATGCAAAACCATTGAAAACCATCTTCAGGACTGCCGACAGTGGGGTTCGAACCCATTACCTCCCGAATAAAGGCTCACAGCTGCGCGTCCCAAACCGCACGACCAACTCGCTCGGTCTAAAACTTTTAAAGATGAAAATAAATTCACCAACATACAGGTTTTCGTCTTCATTTATACTGTTCTATTGTATTTGCTTCTCTAACATTATCAGGTTTCACAGCTTTTGCATACGGCAAAAAGAGGATTTTGGGAGAGGTTCAGATCCAGTTTTGATTGCAATGTAATTCATGAATGACACATCAAGTGATAGAGCAAATACCCCAGCTTATTCCTCTTCATCCGGTAAGTGGAGGTAAATTCTGTCATTTTGCGTGCATTGTGTGTGCTAAATAATCCGCAGGACTTTCAGCTTCATGGAATCGATTCAATAATTTTACGTGGGTATAGTTCCGAAGTTGTATCATTACAGAGTGATAAGAAGATTACTTAACTTACAGAATGCTACATTTCTCCCGCCTTACATAAGATTTAAGGCTGCGGATATTGAATTCGGCTCGAAATACATTGAACCCATCACCTCTTTGTATGTTGGGTATTCAGCCCGAAGGCTGGTTTGATCCTTCACAGCTCCTCCAAAGGCTGTCATAACAGCCTGGGCGTCACTGAAGAAGCGTACTATGGAAATGAAGAGTGAGGTAGTTTCCCATTGCTTTCCTCACTGAGCCAGAATTTGCTATTACATACCAATCGGCCAAGCCCACTGAAATGCATGCACCAACCGACACTATGAGAGATATTTTCACACCATTCATTAACAGGGACTGGCTGCATAAGGAATGGTATTACTAGCACCACGCATACCTCAGTCACTTTCATACCGTCAAAGCCGAGGATGAGACTGAGACAGGTCAATGAAAGTAACAAATTTATTCTAGCCCATACCAGAAGACATAGTGCACTGTAAACACTACATCTCACCAGCAAAGGCATACCACCTCTTTATAGATATCAATATCGCTAATTCTACTGTGAGAACATTTGAACTGAGAACCAGCCGCGCCGTGTTTTTCATATCGGCGACACGACAGCCGCCTGCCGAATTCAATGCATGGGAGGTGTGCGCGCATCTGCCCTGACCTTCGATATAATGTAAACTCGTTATTGAGCGCCTATCAAAAGACGCTTTTATGACTTGTGTGCTATTGCGTTGTGCATTAAATCAAGAAGTGCACTATAGCTCAGTATATGTTTACTACCGCACAACGTCTGTTTGATTCTTATGTCAGCCTGTCAAGTTCCAAGACGATTTCAAGAAAGATTATCTTGTATAAACATTTCCAAAAAAGTTCGTAATTAACTTAAGGCTACGGGAACTGTTCAGCCTAAGAAACCAAACAGACTGCGCAGAGTTCTCGCCGAAGATAAATTAGATGGCATTGGCCATCGTTTGGAAACATTTCTAAAAATATACCATAGGCATCTTTTACTATCAGTAGCAGTTATAGTTCATTAAAAAGATGCCAAATATGTGTGGCCAATGAAGGTGGGCAGTTTCAGCATCTCCCTTCATAACGTTAATGAGCAACAAAATAGTTCAGAATAATGTTTTATGGTTGTATCTCCGCCGCTGAACTCTGCCGACACACCGCAACGATTGTCGCCGATAAAAAAAAAATAAAAAAAAATAAAAAACACCACCCGGCTGGTTTTCAGTTCAGAAGCTTTCACTATATAATAAAAAGACATGATAGTCGTTTCAGCTCATGCCGAGTGAAACAAGACAAACTGCCTGAAAAAGTGATATTCGCGAATACTGTATCTCGATATACTGTAGTTCCTCAGGAATATGCGTTTAAAAATGTCTTTCCTACAGAATTTTATAATACTGTATATTCTTGTATTATTAATGTTTCCGTAAGAGTCATCGACATGATTCCCAGATATTTCTAGAATAAAATGCCTTTGCTACTAAGACTTAGTGTTAACAGTGCACTATATCTTCTGGTGTAGGCTGAAAAAAAGTGTTACTTTCATTGTCCTGTCACAGCCTCATCCTTCAATCAATAAATAAATCAATCAATCAATCAATCAATCAATCAATCACTAATGATCTTCATTTATGGCAGTCGCCCAGGTGGCAGATTCCCTGTCTGTTGTTTTCCTAGCCTTTTCTTAAATTATTGCAAAGACATTTAAATTTATTGAACATCACCCTTGGTAAGTTATTCCAATCCCTAACTCCCCTTCCTATAAACGAATAACTGCCACAATTTGTCCTCTTGAATTGCAGCTTTATCTTCATATTGTGATATTTCCTACTTTTAAAGACACCACTCAAACGTCGTCGTCTACTGATGTCATTCCACGCTATCTCTCCACAGACAGCTCAGAACATACCACTTAGTCGAGCAGTTCGTCTCTTTTCTCCTAAGTCTTCCCAACCCAAACTTTGCAACATTTTTGTAACGCTACTCTTTTGTCAGAAATCGACCAGAACAAATCGAGCTGCTTTTCTTTGGATTTTTTCCAGTTCTTGAATCAAGTAATTCTGGTGAGATTCCCATACACTGAAACCATACTCTAGTTGGGATCTTACCAGAAATCTATATGCCCTGTCCTTTACATCCTTATTACAACCCATAAATATACCATAGGCATCTTTTACTATCATATGTAGCGATCTGTACCCTTTATTTACAATCATATTTATGTGATTACCCCAATGAAAATCTTTCTTTATATTAACACCTAGGTACTTACAATGATCCCCAAAAGGAACTTTCACTCATCAACGCAGTAACTAAAACTGAAAGGACTTTTCCTATTTGTGTAACTCACAACCTGACTTTTAACCCAGTTTATCACCATACCATTGCCTACTGTCCATCTCACAACATTATCGAGATTATTTTGCAGTTGCTCACAATCATGTTATTTATTACTCTGTACTGATTAACATCATCTGCAAAAAGCCTTATCTCTGATTCCACTTCTTTACACATATCATTTATATATATAAGAAAACAAAGGTCTAATAATACCGCCTTGAGGAGTTCCCCTCTTAATTATTACAGGGTCAGATAAAGCTCCGTCTAATCTAATTATCTGAGTTTTATATTCTAGAAATATAGCTACCCATTCAGTTATTCTTTATGCTAGTCCAATTGCACCCATCTTTGCAGTAGTCTCCCATGATCTACCCTATCAAATGCCTTAGATAGGTCAATAGCGATACAGTCCATTTGACCTCCTGAATCCAGGATATCTGCTATATCTTGCTGGAATCCTGCAAGTAGAGTTTCAGTGGAATAACCTTTCCTAAACCCAAACTGCCTCCTATCAAACCAGTTATTAATTTCGTAAGCATGTCTAATATAATCAGAAAGAATGCTTACCCAAAGCTTACATGCAATGCATGTCAAACTGATTGGCCTATAATTTTTAGCTTTATGTCTATCACCCTTTCCTTTATACACAGGGGCCACTATACCAATTCTCCATTCATTTGGTGTAGCTCCTTCATGCAAACAATAATCAATTAAGTACTTCACTTATGGTACTACAATATCCCAACCCATTGTCTTTAGTATATCCCCCGAAACCGTATCAATCCCAGCTGCTTTTCTAGTTTTCAACTTTTGTATCTTACTCTAAATATCATTGTTATCATAGGTAGATTTAAATACTTCTTTATTATTAGTCACCTCCTCTATCTGGACATTATCCTTGCAACCAACAATCTTTATATACTGCTGACTGAATACTTCTGCCTTTTGAAGATCCTCGCATACACACTCCCCTTGTTCATTAATGATTCCTGGAATGTCCTTCTTGGAACCTCTTTCTGCCTTAAAGTACCTATACATACTCTTCCAGTTTTCACTAAAATGTGTATGACCGCCAATTATGCTTGCCATCATGTTATCCTTAGCTGACTTCTTTGCTAGATTCAATTTCCTAGTAAGTTCCTTCAATTTATCCTTACCTCCACAGCCATTTCTAACTATTTCTTTCCAACCTGCACCTCCTTCTTAATCAACTTGTGAAAGTTTAGATTTTATAATTCCACCTTTACAATACTGTGATTGTCTTTATTACAAAGACTACATTAAATTACACTCGTGAAACATGTTTCGTCCTCTTATAGGACATCTTCAGTCACAAATACAATACATAACATTAAAAATAAGGCAAGGACACATTAAAATAAGTAAATGCAAAGTCTTTGTATACTTCAATGTTAAAGTGGTCTTCTCTATTATAATATAGTGGATATTTATCATTCCTTAACACCTTCAAAGGTACAAACCTATTTTCACATTCCTCAACAATTGCTTTAAACTCATCCCAGAGTCTGTTTACATTTTTATTTACTGTTTTCCACCGATTGTAGTCACTTTTTAAAAACTCCCCCATGCCTGTTTTATCAGCCATATGGTACTGCCTAATAGTCCTGATTTTATTACCTTTCTTTCTTTCACATTCATTTTTAACTACGACAAAAAAAAGCTTCGTGATCACTAATACCATCTAGTACTTCGGTTTCTCCATAGGAGTGCATCTGGTTTTACCAGAAGTACATCCAGAATATTCTTCTCTCTAGTTGATTCCATTACTTTCTGAATCAGTTCCCCTTCCCATAATTTGCCATTTGTTGGTCATGCTTCCTGTCGTTTGCATTACCTTCCCAATTGACATTTTGTAAAATGAGATCACACGCTACTACCACATTCATTTCCATATTCACATAGCTGATTATCTTATCAAATAATTCTGAATCAGCAACAGCGCTACCCTTTCCCGGTCTGTACATTACAAAGACATCAAGTCGCCTATTATCTTTAGAGATGAGCCTTACACCTAGAATTACATGTTTGTCATTTTTAACTTTTTCGTAGCTTACAAATTCTGCTTTCTCCAGAGTGAATACTACCCCTCCTACCATTCCTATCCTATCTCTACGATACACACTTCAGTTGCGTTAGAATATTTTTGCAGCCATTATATCATTTCTCAGCCATGATTCAACTCCTATTACAATATCTGGTAAGTATATATCTATTAAATTACAGTACTTAATTCTATTCCTTTCTTTACAATACTTCTACAGTTGAGCACTAACATTTTTATGTCACCCCTAATTGACTTCCTGTTCCCTCTTCCCTTATCACCGCTCCCTAGGCCACCCCGTTTCCCTGAATGTACCTCCCTATAACACTTCTAAACAAATTTCCTAACTTATACTATACTATATGATGTACCCGCGCTTCGCTACGGAATTTTACATTGTATACAGAATTCTATCCGGCCCTGTGGTGTAGGGGTAGCGTGCTTGCCTCTTATCCGGAGGCCCCGGGTTCGATTCCCGGCCAGGTCAGAGATTTTTACCTGGACCTGAGGGCTGGTTCGAGGTCTACTAGAATTGAGGAGCTATCTGACGGCGAGACAGCGGCCCTGGTCTAGAAAGCCAAGAATAACGGCCGAGAGGATTCGTTGTGCTGACCACACGACACCTCGTAATCTGCAGGCCATCGGGCTGAGCAGTGGTCGCTTGGCAGGCCAAGGTCCTTCAAGGGCTTTAGTGCCATGGGGTTTGGTTTTTTGGTTTTATACAGAATTCTAGGTTAGGTAGTGTACGCGTTGTAAGCAAGATTGTATTAAATTGCGTAGCCCTTAACGTTACGCTAGAAACGCGACGGGGAAGTCACAAAACGTCTTTTCTCATATGAAGACTGAGTTAGGGAATTTTCATTGTAATGGTAGGCCCGCTTGCCTACTATCAGTCACAATCAGTTTGGGGAGTTTTCATTATAATGCTAGACACTCTCCACCTGTATTTTTACATCCTCAGAAAGACTGCCTTAGTAATTTTCTCAACTGAAATGAATATACGTCATTGCAATGACCTCAGTAGGAATGGCCAGATTAAATGCAATGCTTTCATATAAAATACACAATCAAATGATAAACCACA
Organism: Anabrus simplex; assembly: GCF_040414725.1. NCBI lineage: Eukaryota > Metazoa > Arthropoda > Insecta > Orthoptera > Tettigoniidae > Anabrus > Anabrus simplex. The sequence goes on from NC_090271.1 coordinate 220,505,866, forward strand.
CATTTTCTCACTTTTAACGATTTAACAGTCCAAAGTTCCAGGGCTGGAATGATCAAAGCCGCAGACAGCCGTGATCCGTGAACACTCTTAGCCTGTTTTCGGCGGGGAGGGGGTGGATTAGTGGAGACTCCCAGGGCAAAAATTATGCCCTTTTACTAATCTGTTTCCTAGGAGTACCAGATGAGTCGAAAAATCTCAATTCATTACACTGGCTGCGGAAAAATCCATCTGACTTGGAGGCAAGTTTTTCCTCCAAGCCAGTGGAGAAAACCCCTCTTCACTGCTAATTTGGAATAAAATGAATATAGAATTTAATAAAAGTGAAGAGGAAGAAGCTTTTCTTAAGAAACGGCTCTTTTCAGGGTTGAATTTTGAGTTATTTAGTGAATGGTGTTATAATTTAGAATAGGCCTAAATTATTCTAGACCAGGCCATACTACTACTATTACTACTACTAATAAGTGAGCCTCTGACTTAAGTATGCACACTGCTCATTCAAAACAGCAAGTCAGAGTAGGGATCGAATAGCTGGAATACTATGATGAACCAGCTGTATCAGAAAATGTACGAACCAGAGGAATGGCATGCTAAAGTAGAAAGTTTTCAAATCCCCCATCTATTTCCCGCCAATATTCAGTCAGACTGTTATACACGGTACGCAGCGGTAATCCCATCTATCGGAGTTGAGAGGCAGCATAAGAGACAAAGAACATCACAACAAACAATGGTCAATGTAATGTTATTGTTGATCAATATTATACGCTTTCGATATTGTAGGCCTTCACATTTAGTTTTCTTCCGACTCTGCAATACCACTCTTACCATAGTCGGTACGGTAAAACTGAATAAAACATAAATGATCGGGAATTGTATTCTCTATAACTTTTGTTATGTAATACTTTTCGATAGGATCAACAACATGGGGATTTAAAAATTACATTTTAGGCGCCTTCCTCTAAACTACAATTTCATCCAGGGTGAATACATTTGTGTATAGATTAGACTGTTGTTTCCTATTCCCCGACTCTATATACCGATTTTCATTAAATTCTGCTCACCCATTTTCTCGTGGCTCGGCGTTGATATGGACTTAGCAACAAAACTACAATTTCATGAATATTTGTGTTATCATAGTCGGTACGGTAAAAATGTATACGACATATATGGTCGGAAATTTAATTCTATATAACTTTGGTTATGTAGTATTTATCGATACGACCACTAATAATATAAATATTTGAGAATTAAATTTTAGGCCTTCCCCTAAACTACCATTTCACTCAGCGTGAATACAATTCATTATAGCCTAGATTGTAGCGACTTACTACCCGACTTTACATACCAATTTTCATTAAGATAGGACCACTATTAACATAAATATTTGAAAATTAAATTTTAGACCTTCCCCTAAACTACCATTTCTATCAGCGTGAATAAATTTATTTATGGCCTAGATTATAGCGACTTGTTCCCGACCTTTGCATACCGTTTTTCATTAAATTCTCTTTAGCCGTTTTCTAGTGATGCGTGTACAGACAGACAGACAGACAGACAGACAGACAGACAGACAGACAGACAGACAGACAGACAGACATTACAGAAAAGTAAAAAGTACATTTCCTTGTTACTGTGGACGTGACCGATACAGAAATACCTTTCTTTTCAAATTCTGAACTCTTATTTTATATATATAGATGTACCACTGCGGATTAAGTGAAGGCCATCTGAGCGCAGATCCCTATCTCCTACCCACCCATTAGGATCTAGAAATCTCACCCCCATTTTCCCACATACCCACTCCATAGTCTCATTTAAATCCCCGATCACTTTCCAGTCAGTATCCCTCCTAAACTATAGGCTTTGACAACATCAACGTGACGGAGATATGTGAGATGCTAGTAATGCCATTCGTTATGCAGCCACACCCCATTATGAATGGTGTGAAAATGTCGTTCATAGGGTCGGCTGGTGCAGGTATTTCAGTGGGCTTGGCAGACTGAAATCTAATAGCAACTTCTGGCTCGGTGAGGAGAGCAACGGGAAACTACGGCACTCCTAATTTCCTTAGTACATATCTTCAGTGACGCCTGGGCCACCTATGATGGCTGATGATGGAGCTGTTGAGGATCCAAACCAGCCTCCAAGCTGAGCATTCAACGTAGGTCTAGAATAAAGCATAATGATTTGCTTCAAAGGCACCAACCCAGGACGAAAAAACGGATGAAATATATATATTTTTTTTGCTAGTTGTTTTACGTCGCACCGACACAGATAGGTCTTACGGCGACGATGGGACAGGAAAGGGCTAGGAGTGGGAAGGAAGCGGCCGTGGCCCTAATTAAGGTACAGCCTTGTGTGAAAATGGGAAACCACGGAAAACCATTTTCAGGGCTGCCGACAGTGGGGTTCGAACCTACTAACTCCCGAATACTGGATACTGGCCGCACTTAAGCGACTGCAGCTATCGAGCTCGGTACGGATGAAATAAATAAATAAAACATATTTATTTCCGTATTGTGCTCAACTGATATTTTCCTGAAAACTAAAGCTTGTACGAAGTTTTCTTTTTACATTCCTTTAACCAACATAAGGGCTCCGTGGCTAAATGGTTAGCGTGCTGGCCTTTGGTCTAGAGGGTCCCGGGTTCGATTCCCGGCCGGGTCGGAGATTTTAACCTTATATGGTTATTTCCCTTGGCTCGGGGACTGGGTGTTTGTGCTGTCCCCAACATCCCTGCAACTTATACACCACACATAACACTATCCGCCACCACAATAACACGCAGTTACCTACATATGGCAAATGCCGCCCACCCTCATCGGTGGGTCTGCCTTACAAGAAATAGCCACATGAAATTATTATTACCAACAAAAGGACACTGGTGATTTGGAAATACTTCCCAATTTCAATATGGTGTTTCAGAAGAATATTTAATCAAATTCAGCGAGATACACAGTCACAAGATCGGGGGAAAATACTGACAACTGAGAAGTATTGATTCAGTTTACGAGTTGTTCTCACACTTTACATTTGCAAAATCTTAACACTTTTGATCACACTATGAAGTGCCTGCATCGCGGACTGAAGGAATGTAGAATATTTTCTTGATAATAAAAACATTATTACAATGGCCAGATCATTGTACTTGTTCATTTAATTTTGCATCACTATGGTTTCGAGAACTCTTAATTTTGCAATTATTTCTCTCTTCATATGCCAAGTTTTACGCCTGCTCCTTTTTCTTGATAGATGCAGTATCTTTGCATTTATACAGATTATTTCTTAGTATGTAACTCAGTTTGACCTTCCGAGATAGTCTCATAGTCCTTCTCTATTTATCTTACACTCATCGGTAGTGCATCTTTATGCGCTTTAATTAGGTGAGGACATTCTTGCCCTCTGCTTGGATTAACAAAGTTATAATGCAGTGTGTGATATATACCAAAGCGTGGTGGTGGTGGTGGTGATAGATTATGCTGCCTTCATGATAACGAATCTGACACTGACGTTGACTGTGCGGTTTGTTTAGCGTGATGTACTGCAACTCTTACTGTATAAGGGCTTTGTTTACCAGGTCAGTACTGTTACGTCTGCAAGAGTAATAACTACTGTTGTGATTTCGAAAGCAAGTATAATTAAAACTCGTGAGGAAATATAGGAATGAAATGATGGGGGGCTTCATTCATTCCATTCTTGACCCGGTCGAATTACTGGAAACAGGCTGTGGATTTCATTTCACAGTATCCAGTATTCGGGAGATAGTAGGAGTGAGGCAAGACTGCAGTTTGTCCCCTCTCCTTTTCAATGTTTACATAGAACAGGCAGTAAAGGAAATCAAAGAGAAATTTGGAAAGGGAATCACAGTCCAAGGAGAGGAAATCAAAACCTTGAGATTTGCCGATGATATTGTTATTTTATCTGAGACTGCAGAAGATCTCGAGAAGTTGCTGAATGGTATGGATGAAGTCTTAGGTAAGGAGTACAAGATGAAAATAAATAAGTCCAAAACAAAGGTAATGGAGTGCAGTCGAACGAAGGCAGGTGATGTAGGAAATATTAGATTAGGAAACGAAGTCTTCAAGGAAGTAGATGAATATTGTTGCTTGGGTAGTAAAATAACCAACGATGGCAGAAGTAAGGAGGACATAAAATGCAGACTAGCACAAGCAAGGAAGACCTTTCTTAATAAAAGAAATTTGCTCACTTCAAACATTGATATCGGAATTAGAAAGATGTTTTTGAAGACTTTTGTGTGGAGCATGGCATTGTATGGAAGTGAAACATGGACGATAACTAGCTCAGAAAGAAAGAGAATAGAAGCTTTTGAAATGTGGTGTTACAGAAGAATGCTGAAGGTGAGATGGATAGATCGAATCACGAATGAAGAGATACTGAATCGAATTGGTGAGAGGAGATCGATTTGGCTAAATTTGACGAGAAGAAGAGATAGAATGATAGGACACATCTTAAGACACCCAGGACTTGTTCAGTTAGTTTTTGAAGGAAGTGTAGGTGGCAAGAACGGTAGGGGTAGACTAAGGTATGAATATGACAAACAGATTAGAGCAGATGTAGGATGCAATAGTTACGTAGAAATGAAAAGGTTAGCACAGGATAGGGTGGCATGAAGAGCTGCATCAAACCAGTCTATGGACTGATGACTCAAACAACAACAACAACAACAGTAGGTTCGTACCCCACTGTCGGCAGCCCTGAAAATTGTTTTCCGTGGTTTCCCATTTTCATACCAGGCAAATGCTGGGGCTGTACCTTAATTAAGGCCACGGCCACTTCCTTCCCACTCCTAGCCCTTTCCTGTCCCATCGTGCCGTAAGACCTACCTGTGTCGGTGCGACGTAAAACAACTAGCAAAAAGAAAAGAAAAATTCATTTTAAGGAAATATAGCCTATCCAAGATCAGTGCGGGTTAATTAAGAGCTTATTTGTAAGAAGATATTGTGCTACAGCCCTGATGGATCTTGGAGTACCAAGCGACCGCTGCTCAGCCCGAAGGCCTGCAGATTACGAGATGACGCGTGGTCGGCGCGACGAATTATCTCGATCGTTGTTAATGGCTTTCTAGGTCGGGGCTGATATAGCACTATCAAGTAGTTCCTCAAGTGTTCTCACGTAGGTTGTGTGGACCTCGAACCAGTCCTCAGGTCTGGGAAAAATTACTAGACCTCACCAGGAATTGAACCCGGGTCTTCTGGTTAAACAGGCTCACTGCCTCTAAACCGCGGAGCGGGCACACAAAAGCTAATGGTAATAATAAACCAAGCTTGATCATAGCCACTTGACTCCCATTTTGTGTGGAATCCGAACCGCAGGGACTTCGCTTAAAAATTCAACTTACTTTGGCTGGAACCCGAACCGCGGTCGTTTTGGTGAGAAGCTAGCGACGAAGTTACTCTGTTGTCACACCCCCTGTAGTAATAACGAACTGAATTCAACGTGTGGGCTATTTTCCTTGGACCCAATTAAAAACATTCTGTATTATGCGCTTCAGTTTCTCTAGGATGTTTTAGTATGAAATTCTCTTTACGACTATAGGTATAGCCGTTTCAAAATTTCGGGATCTCAGTAGATGGGTGGTATTTTTTGAAATGAAAAATCACGTCCTAGTGGTTCGTTCCAAAATACCAAAAATTCAATTATAACAATTCGTCTGCAGCAGATACTCACGGAAAAGAATCCATTAAGCTACAAAGAAATAAGTTTGCGACGTACCTTCAATGTTGGATAGATTTATGCCTCTCCAGAGAAGACAAAAGAGGTCATACCACGTTATACACTGCCAAATTAATAACAACTTCCTACAAATCTCAGTGAAGCTCGGCATGTCTCTTGTTTTCAGCCTAGAGGCTGTTTGGATTTTAAAATACCACCATTAAAGGTTATGCGGTTATAGCGGAACCTTAAAAGCCGATGAGTAGCACATTTCGTAACATCGAGGCATTAGTTATGTTCCGAACGCCATTACTCAGCATCACCTATACCTCAGCAGCTTCTATACTGCCACAGCCATAAATGAGAGAGAACTTCAAACGAAGCTACATTTTGTTCTGGCCTGTGTCAAAAGACTGATGCTATTAATTTATAGTTTTGTTTGTACACTTCAAATTTGTGTCTCATATTTGGCTTTAACCAAATTGCATTACTGGCTAGTGTTGCCAACTTATATTTTCAAGATCCGCTAAATACTACTAAAAATCCGCTAAAATTCCGCCAAGAAATCCGATCTCTAATAATAATAATAATAATAATAATAATAATAATAATAATAATAATAATAATAATTGTACCGGGTGGTACACCTCCACGCCGCTAATTCAAACTTTGCGCCAGTTGAAACTCCTCTACTGGAGAAAGTCTGAACTTTATCTACTGTGTTAATTCTCAAGTTTCTCAGAAGATGTCCCTACTTGTAAATTTTGAAGTTTCTGAACTGGGTCGTTTTCGATGTATTTTTGTTTTGCCTGTAGTAAGAAGTGTGGACATTCTCTTCCAGATGGCACTACTGAAGGACTACAATTATGCACCCTAGTGCGAAGTGAAAGAACTGTGTTTTTGGAGAAATTTTGAATTCATAAGTTTGTTCTTTGTTAAATTTCTTTCAGTTATTGTTTAAGTTGGCAATATTAACCCTTTCGTTCCGCCAGTTTTGAATTCGACCAATAAGGAATTTCTGTAATTAATTTTCCACCAATAATGTGTTTCTTCTTCATCTAGTGTAGGGGTTTTCGTTATTAGCCAATAAAGTGATTGTGGGCGGGTGTCCTCATTCCTGAAACGCCTCGAACTTTCCACGAGGGTATATAAACTGCTGATTTTCGGGTCTCCGCGCCACTTCAGTAACATCTATCAGTGTGTAAAGTACGTAGCAGGGGGCGGGAAGCGCCTCTTTCTTCGGGCAGCAGTTCAACCACCAGGTAATGGCCGTTTAATAACTTCTTTTCTTGCTAGCTCAGCAGTTTAACTCTCGGGGCAGGTCCGAAGCCTTTTACCATGTAACTTTCCCCTAAAATGTAAAGACACTTGGTATCAATTCTATCTTTTTAAACTACAAATTGGGATAGAGAGTGCTTAACCCTCTCTAGCTCCCACTCATATTGCTTTGAGGTGAACTTATTTTCACAACCGTTTCTCCCCTTCTAATGTAATGTAAATTGTCTCCTTCTATAAGTCACTTTTTTAGTATGGGATTAGCCCTTGCATTAGAGGCCTAGCGCCAAGTAGGTTTTAAAGTGTAGTAGGAGTGCAAGATCGCCTCCTCTCAAGTTGGTATTTTAGAGGCCATGTAATTGACCTGTTTCTTTACTTAATAAGCCTCAGTAGGTTGGGTATTTTTACCCCTGTGTATATGTCCTTGGAGGACAGCTTGAAGGTGGAATTTGGTGTGGCCTTTGATAGGCTGGAACTTTGAGAGCGGGTTGCTCTTCCAAAAATTTTGATTTCTGTGTGCCTCGAGGAGGCTTTACTGTGTAATTGGGAGCAAGAGCTCCTGGGCATGATTGGGGTCTTCTGCCCCTTTGTTGAATCCTGTATATCGTAATGTTGGGCTTATAGCTCAAGAATTGTGTGTCTGGCTCTCGGAGCTCAAATCCTGTAACACTGTAATTGTACACTCTAGAATTGGTTGCTTTGCTACTCTGTACCTGCCATTCTTGTTATTTCTCGATTTTGATAAGAAAATATAACTTTGTTAAATTTTATCTTAACTTTAATTTCGTATTTTGAGACCTGTTCACCCCCGCACCTTCTTTCACCTCTGCACATCCACAAAACTCGGTAATAATAATAATAATAATAATAATAATAATAATAATAATAATAATCTGAGGAAAATTCTCGGCCCCCGAAAAACAGAAGATGGATGTAGACTGAGGTCACGTAAAGTGACAGAAGAGCTTTCCAACATTGCAGCAGACATCCGCAAAAGACGTCTGAAATTTTATAGGCACGTCCACAGACTGCCTACATAGAACATCTAAATAATATTCTATGGGTACTGGAAGTGAAGAAGGATCTGGAAAAAGCCCAGATGAACTCAAATGACACCGCGGACAGAAACCTCTATAGGAAAACAATTAATGGATGGAAAGTGCAACTAGAGAACGTAGTGAAAAAGAAGACTGGAGCAAATTGGACAGAAGAACGAAAAAGGATCTACGAAGAAAGGATGAGAGCTGTTTGGCAACTCAGAAAACAGAATCATTAGATCTTTGCTTGATCCATTGGGTCCATACGCTCATAATAATAATAATAATAATAATAATAATAATAATAATAATAATAATCGTAAATGTCCGTACTCACCTGATCTGTGAGTTCTACTGGGATTAACCCCCTGCCTGCGAGCCGGCGAGCTAAAACTTGTAGGCGTTTTACTGCCGGGTGCAAACTAGGTGAATCTCCTACCTCAAGCGCCACACACAGAATAGAACAGGCCAGTTCACTAAACGGTCTTCCTTCATGGTATAAATATAAATGCTACTCTCTCACAGTTTCATTATCTGTCGTCATTCGTCAACTAAGAGATAAGTACCCTTTTCCCACGCATTACAAATTTATGATACCACGATCTCATAACATCAAATCCAAATAACATGTTTTCCTCATGTGACTGCTAGCTCTTGACAAGAAATACGGAATAGCTCAGAGACAGACTGGAGTACAAATATTTTTCAAAACAGTAAAATGGATAAAACGCTAAATTCCGCTATAATAAATCTAGAATTCCGCCAAAAATCCGCTGTCCGCTAAATGATATATTTCTCCGCCGACAGTCTTCTAATTCCGCCAAATTTAGCGGAAAATCCGCCAAGTTGGCAACACTGTTACTGGCACTGATGGTTACCTGGTATTTTGTTAAATGTTTTCAAAGAACTAGAAAATTTTTCGAACACTTCCCTTGATAAATTATTCCAATCCTTAACTCCTCGTCTTATAAATGAATATTTGCCCCAATTTGTCCTCCTGAATTCGAACTTTACCTATATAATAAGATCTTTAATTTGTTTGGTAACTGCTTTTTCGAAAATTAAATGGTATCAGTTATGAAAAAGAACTGTAGGCTAAGAGGTCACAGTAACAACATTTTCATTAAGTAGATAATTTGAGTGTATTTTTAAACTGGTAACATTTGGTTATGTTTTGTTTTTTTACAGTGAGTATGTGTGTTGCATATACTGTATATTTCCTTAAACGAAAATATAAAGTTTGGGAAACACTGCTGTAAGGCATAACAGTTTATAAAGATGTACAGTATTTCATGTATCTATGTAATTTAATGTAATATATAATAAGGAAAGCGGCCTTCTAGGGGCGTAGCCAATGGGAGGGGGTTAGGTGGGTGGAATTTTTACAAATGAAAATAAACAGAGACTGACAATAAACAAGTAAAAGTCGATTCAAGGGATCGACTCTTTTGAACATTCACAAAGGCATAATTGTAAAACGAAAGGTTTTCTTGAATCTAATTTCAAAGAAGCCCCGAAAGTTGGATTTTGGATTGTAATCTGAACATACCATTCTCCGTAAAACTATTCACCTTGATCATATTGTTTTTGTTCCGTATTTTAATGTGAGATTTTGTAGTGTACCGGTACTGCAATCTGAATATCAACATAATTTACTTATATTAGTGTCTTTATAAACACTCATGCATTCGCGCACCACACACGCACAAGCAACTTCATTATGTTCCATCATCATTTTGTAACTATAACCCCCTCCTCCCATCGGTCGATCCTGGCTAAGCTACTGATTCCTATCTATCTTACATGTATTTTTTTTTTCTAAAATAGAGGATCGTCTCGCTCTGTTGCCTAATAAGAATCATGATAGGGCGGATACCATCGTCAAGACAGTCGTAGAGCCTAGTCGAACTAATTGTTTGTCTATAGTTTTCCATGCTATATGCAGCTTGGAAAACTTTCAATTTTGCTGTGTCCTGTTGTATTCTGGTCTGGTAGGTGGTGTCGTCAAGAGGCAGGACGGTCGTATCGACCGGTAGTGGAGAAGAAACTTGCATCTGTAGAGCACGTCCTGTCCTCCGGGTGTGGTCCTACCTGCTCCACTCCCTCGGTGTGTGAGATGTGGGAGATTCCATAGTGTTCGAATAGGCAGTACTAAGAGCAAACCTGTTTACGGCTAACTGGCCATTTAATTTTCCTGAGAACCAATAAAAGTAATTTAAAATAATGGCAGGAGAAGGATTTATCAAACGAATTTCAGGTAACAAACCTTAAATAACTAAATCGTACAGTAAGGTTCAGATTTCAGGGCGAGGTTTTAGCATTTAGATAAACCATCCTATACATTCATCATCATCATCATCATAATCATCATCATCTCGATTCTCCACCCGAGCAGCCTGGTGTGGAAATGAACAAGCCTCTTCCGTAATCTTCAAAGTTTGCACCACTTTGTTCCCAGTATCTTCTCCCATTCCAGGCTCCCCCTAGCCATGTCCTTTTGCACGTATTTCAACTATCCACCCATCCATCACATCTTTGAAAATGATAACTGCAACTGATCGCAGAAGATATAACCGAATTTGGAAAACGTAGATATCTTTTTTTTTTTTTGTTAGGGGTTTTACGTCGCACCGACACAGATAGGTCTTATGGTGACGACGGGATAGGAAAGGCCTAGGAGTTGGAAGGAAGCGGCCGTGGCCTTAATTAAGGTACAGCCCCAGCATTTGCCTGGTGTGAAAATGGGAAACCACGGAAAACCATTTTCAGGGCTGCCGATAGTGGGATTCGAACCTACTATCTCCCGGATGCAAGCTCACAGCCGCGCGCCTCTACACGCACGGCCAACTCGCCCAGTAACGTAGATATCGCCGGAGAAGATTGATTATCCCGGGTGCGGAACTTTTGACAGTAGTTCGACATTTACAATACCGGTACGGCAACTTTGATATGTGAAACACGAAATACAAACATTTTTACTCTTCGATGGTCGCCAACCTTCTGTAAAGAGAGAGCACAAGAAGAAGAAGAAGAAGAGACTTCGTTACTGAAAATGTACAAAAAATTTCAATTTGGTCCCCAAACAAGGAACCGCAAAGCAAATTCACCATGACGTTATGAAACTGAAAGGACATTATTTGTCTTGGGTACCAAGGCCAACACCTGACTATCTGCGCTGAACAGTCGACCCAAGTATAAAGCGCAGCACACGGCAATAAACTGTGCTATTTAGAGGGAAACTAACTTCGAAGGAAACACATCTTCTTTTAATGTCGCCTCTTCACAGAAGGCGGCGATCACCATGGAGCAATGTTTCCAGTTTTGCGTTTCTCATACCAGTTACCGTATTGTGGATGTGGAACCACTGTCGGAGGTTCCACGCTGAAAATAATCATCTCCACCCAAGCCCATGTTTCCCACCTATCTTACCCTCTATGATCAGTTGTATCAGACTATATCTGTCATTTCCGAAGATAGGCTACTTTCCTGAGTTTTAAGAGGGTTTACACCTCATATGATGCCCCTGCAGGAAGAAATACCTCCTCATTGGTGTTGTAGTGTACCCACGGAATTTCAAAGTAGGAAAGATCACAATGTGAAGATGAAGCTGGAATTCAAGAGGACAAATTGGGGCAAATATTCGTTTACAGCAAGGGGAGTTAGGGATTTGAATAATTTACAAGGGTGATGTTCAATAAATTTCCAAATTCTTTGCAATTATTTAAGAAAAGACTAGGAAAACACCAGATAGGGAATCTGCTACCTGGGGGACTGCCTTAAATGCAGATCGATGGTCACTCATTGATTGATCGACAGATTTTTTTAATTAAAAAAAATTTTTTTTTGCTAGTTGCCTTACGTCGCACCGACACAGATAGGTCTTATGGCGACGATGGGACAGGGAAGGGCTAGGAGTGGGAAGGAAGCGGCCGTGGCCTTAATTACGGTACAGCCCCAGTATTTGCCTGGTGTGAAAATAGGAAACCACGGAAAACCATTTTCAGGGCTGCCGACAGTGGGGTTCGAACCTACTATCTCCCGAATACTGGATACTGGTCGCACTTAAGCGACTGCAGCTATCGAGCTCGGTGATCGACAGACTGAAATGCCTTTAAGCTACATTTAACTGAGTCGACAATGAAATTAAATGGCGTAGGGCTTTTAGTGCCTGGAGTGACCGAGGACAAGTTCGGCTCGCAAGATGCAGGTCTTCTGGTTTGACTCCCGTAGGCGACCTGCGCGTCGTGATGGGGATGGAATGATGATGAAGACATCACATAAACCCAGCCCCCGTGCCAGCGAAATGATGGTTACCCGGAACCCTTGTGAACAAAGGCCAGCAGCTAACCATTTAGCCATGGAGCCGGATAGTCGACAAATAAATAAAGGTTATCATGAAAGTATACACTTGTTAATTAATAAATAAATATACACTCCATGGGATTTCAACTTACTGTATGTTAAAATATCTCCAGTTAATTTATTTTACAATTCCAACACAATGGACATAAAATCTCTGTAATAATATCAGCACAAAAGAGACATTTATTTTAATGAGAGGCAGCTGAGAATTCAAGTTGCTGCGAGAGTAACGGAGGTCACCTCCAAGTTGGTTCTCAGCTGCACCGCTTAGAAGTTAAAGGCAGCCAACTCTGGTTTCATTTCACGCTGAATTAGCTTAGCTTGTGGGGACTTGCATAGGAATTTTGCATGGGCCGCGTATACGATCGACATAAATGGAAGGCAAACAAAGAAACATATGAAGCCATTAGATACACAATAACACAGCAAAACTTTCTACACAGTCAACGAAAGCCCAAATTAAGATTATTCCGTGTTGGAAGTGCCAACACATACTTGGCAATATAATATTACAGTATTCATTTAACGTCACCCAGCTCCTTGTCTGAATAGTCAACGTAGTGACCTTCACTTGAGAGTGCTCCGAGTTCGATTCCAGGTTCGGCCGGGGATTTTAACAGCATTTCATTAAGTCCTCAGCTCGAGAGCTGGGTGTCTTAATACACATCTTCATTTACTGCAAATACAATACATAACAATACAAACCACCAGAGAAACACGCAACTGTGAATACATCCCTTCACATAGCATTGGCGCCATGAAGGGCATCGGGCCGTAAAACTGCGTTAAATCCATTCCAAGTGCCAATCCCACGTAATTGGAAAAAGGCCAGAAAAGGCACCGACACAGATAGGTCATATGGCGACGATGGGATAGGAAAGGGCTAGGAGTGTGATGGAAGCGGCCGTGGCCTTAATTAAGACACAGTCCCAGCATTTGCTGGTGTGAAAATGGTAAGCCAGGAAAACCATCTTCAGGGCTGCCGACAGTGGGATTCGAACCCACTATATCCCGAATGCAAGTTGACAGCTGCATGTCGCTAACCGCACGAGCAACTCGCTCAGTAGAAGAAGAATGATGTATTTAGCGTCCTCTTCACGAGGTATTAAGAGAAGCAGGAGTATCGCAATATTTCCAATAATAATAATAATAATAATAATAATAATAATAATAATAATAATAATAATAATAACAATACAAACCACCAGAGAAACACGCAACTGTGAATACATCCCTTCACATAGAATTGGCGCCATGAAGGGCATCGGGCCGTAAAACTGCGTTAAATCCATTCCAAGTGCCAATCCCGGCACAATTCCTATCCTCGCCGCTAGGTGGGGCTTCATTCATTCCATCCCTGACCCGGTCGAGTGCCTGGAAACAGGCTGTGGGTTTTCAATAATAATTTGAACACGATAGTAGGCATTGAAAACAATGAGAAAGATAAGTCAAAAGCATAAGGAAAATTCTAGGTCCAAAACTCACAGGCGCACAATAGAGACGCAAAAATAAACAGAAAAATGAAGCGACACACAGGCTAAAATGCAGTAGAACTCACAGCGATATCGGTTTCAGCGACACCTCGTCTGCAGCGTCAGATCTACCGTGGTACCAACATAATCCTTCCGTGGAAAGTGTTTTTCGGCCTTGGTTAATACGACAAACATTTGTGTGTCTAATAATAATATTATTATTATTATTATTATTATTATTATTATTATTATTATTATTATTATTATTATTATTATTATTATTATTATTTGAAAGAGCTTCCGTGGCTTAGGCGGCAGCGCGGCGGTCTTTCACCGCTGGGTTCCGTGCTTCAAATCTCGGTCACTGCATGTGAGATTTGTGCTGGACAAAGCGGAGGTTGGGCAGGTTTTTCTCCGGGTACTCCGGTTTTCCCTGTCATATTTCATTCCAGCAACACTTTCCACATCATTTCATTTCATCTGTCATTCATTAATCATTGCCCCAGATGAGTGCGACAAGCTTCGGCAGCCGGCACAATTCCTATCCTCGCCGCTAGGTGGGGCTTCATTCATTCCATCCCTGACCCGGTCGAGTGCCTGGAAACAGGCTGTGGGTTTTCAATAATAATTTGAACACGATAGTAGGCATTGAAAACAATGAGAAAGATAAGTCAAAAGCATAAGGAAAATTCTAGGTCCAAAACTCACAGGCGCACAATAGAGACGCAAAAATAAACAGAAAAATGAAGCGACACGCAGACAATCACAGTGATATCACAAAACTCAGGCTAAAATGCAGTAGAACTCACAGCGATATCGGTTTCAGCGACACCTCGTCTGCAGCGTCAGATCTACCGTGGTACCAACATAATCCTTCCGTGGAAAGTGTTTTTCGGCCTTGGTTAATACGACAAACATTTGTGTGTCTAGCTCACACTTCGTTATCACAGGGGCGTAGCCAGGGGGGGGGGTTACTGGGGGGTTAGAAACCCCCCCCCTCCATTGAACTTTCACAAAAAGAAAATAAATAGAAACTGACAGTAAACGATAAACTTCTTTTATGTGATCAAGATAAACTCCCTGCAATCTACTGCTTGTTGAGAGTGTTTGCCACCCTACCTGTCACCACTGCAGCCAGTGAGAGATCATTTTCAACATTAAGACGCCTTAAAACCTACCTCAGAAATACCACAAGTGAAAGTCGACTCAACGGGTTGGCTCCCTTGAACATTCACAGAGACACCGTTGTAAAACCAACAGATGTGTTAAATGTATTTTCTAGGAAGCCTCGAAAATTAGATCTTAGATTGTAAACTGAACATACCGTTTGAGATAAAACTGCTGACCTCGATCATATTGTTCTTGTTCTGTATTTTAAAGTAAGAATTTTGTAGTGTATTGCAATCTGAATATCACATACAGTAATTCACTCTTGTATCAGTATCCTTATGACAGTCATGCATGCGCATACCAGACACGCACAAGCACAAGCACTTTCATTATGTTATATCTTAATTTTGTAACTGTAACCCCCCCCCCCCATTGGTCGATCCTGGCTACGCTACTGCGTTATCAACGTTATTTTAAAGCTCAGTTTGGATTACGATTTTCTAAGAACCAAAGAATATTTGGAGATCTGTATTGCCACTTGAACATTCATTAAGTCTGGGTTGGGACCTGATTCCCTCTTGCCACAACTTTCACTCGCTGACAAGTTCCTTTCCCTCCATTCACACTTCTACGAAGTTCAATTCCCAAGTTCAATTCCCGGCTTCTTAAGGCTTGGCATATAATTCTTAAGAACTCTGAATTTTGTTCTATGCTTCCTTTTTTTTTTTCGGCATAATTTTTAGTCCGACTCACTGGCTGGATGGTCAGCAACGAGGCCTCCGCTTCAGACGGTCCCGGGTTCGATTCCCGGCCGGGTCGGAGATGTTTTTAATTTACTTTACGTCGCACCGACACAGATAGGTCTTATGGCGACGATAAGGCAGGAAGGGGCTAGGAGTGGGAAGGAAGCGGCCGTGGCCTTAATTAAGGTACAGCCCCAGCATTTGCCTGGTGTGAAAATGGGAAACCACGGAAAACCATATTCAGGGCTGCCGAACCCACGATCTCCCGAATACTGGATACTGGCCGCACTTAAGCGACTGCAGCTATCGAGCTCGGTGGTCGGAGATTTTAATCACGTGTGATTAATTCTTCTGGCTCGGGGACTGGGTGTTTGTGTTTGTCCCAACACTTTCATCTTCATATTCAGACAACGCACTACGCTACCAACCACCACAGAAACACGCAATAGTGATTACATCCCTCCATATATAGCTGGCGTCAGGAAGGGCATCCGCCCGTAAAACAAGGCTAAATCCACATGTTCGACACCGTTCGCACCCGCGACCCCACAGATGTGGGAAAAGCGGTAGAATAATGAGAAGACGGCATAATTTGCAGTGGAAAACTCCGCATACAGAATGTTCTCATGTATAATGCGTTGCAAAGTAAGTAATGCAAACTCGTGTCCTCATCCCGAGGTGGTGCAGCTCTTTTCAGGCTGCTTGTACCGTTTCGACCACATACCAGCCCTCTTGCCATTCTTAAATTTCTGGCAGTACCGGGAATCGAACCCGGGCCCCCGAGGACGGCAGCTAATAGGCTAACACTAACCGTTTCGCTACGAAGGCGGACATCGATAAGGGTAAACTGTCCATACTCGATAATAAAGGCAGGAAGACTGTGCATTATCAGACCTTAATGCGGTGGCCATGTCTCTTCTCTTTTTCTATCGGTTTTACGCCGCAACCGACTGGTGGTGGTGGTGGTTATTGTTTTAAGAGGAGGTACAACTGGGCAACCGTCCTCTAAAA